>NC_057814.1:501687245-501689409 GCF_018294505.1 Triticum aestivum
CCCGGTTGGGAATCCTCTGGCCACTGCAGCTACAAATACTTGGGCAAAAGCAAAGAACAACCTATCCAGTGGATCACGAACGGCTCGGCGGCGGCTACCTTCCTCTCTTCTCCCTACCTCCAGTTCTTCCTTGTTCTTCCCCAATTCGCTTGTAACCTCTGGTTGTAATTGCTACTCTGTATCAAACCTTCCTGAGAGAGAGATTACTAGCAAGACTACAGCTACTCCCTTACACGTCGCTAGCAACCCAGCCTGAGAAAACCGAGTGCAATCATGCTAGAGAAACTCTCAGGAAGTAATAGCCATCTTTGGCCTCCCTTTTAGCGCACTGCCTCATCGTTTCCGTCGACGATGCCATAGCTCTAGCCGCCGCGGAACTCTTGTTCCTGACAGTTCCAGTGACCCCTCGGCCTCCCGCTTGATCCGGTAGATGCGCGCCAGTGAGAGATGCAGTTTGGTGCCCTCAGCACATCGATCTGCCGCTCATAGCGCCGTTCCAGTGAGCATCCGCCGCGCACGAGTGAGAGCCATCATTTTTTTTCGAGTACGCCTAGGCATACCATGTTTTTATAGAAGGCAGAAATCAATTACAAGAGACTACAACTTGCTGCGAACAACAAGTATAGTTGAAACTCCACACTCCACGCGATAATTACAAACACAACGGAAAAGGACCCGCCCTAAGCCAATCATCTAGCCACGTCATGACAAAAATCGGTCGCCTCGAAGAGCAACAACTCCAACTGGATTCCCTTGCCAACGCACTACCCACCCTTGAATGCCTAAGAGGAGACGGCGAGTTGATAGCGGGACTCGGACAACCCCGTGAAAGCCATCGTCTTGAATCACCGGCAACTGCATATATAGCGCCCACGAATATCGACTTGGGCAACGACAAGCACCGGAGAACCATAGACAGAACCAGGCCAGATGTTTACAAGCGATGCTCTCAACAGAGTAACGACGCCACACCGCCACCATCGTCGGTCCTGCAACGGACAAGGCTTTCGCCCGAAGACCACAATCCGATCAAGGAGGGATGCCGACACACCTTGGTGACGCCCCCAAGGAGGGAAACGACACCCGCGGGCGTCGTCGCCGCCAGCTCCACAGACGAGCAGGATTTTCATCCGAACCGTCGCACCTCTCCCACCCCATCAACAGATTGGCCAAACTATCTGTGATGCCCGGATATTCAAGCTACAGTAACCCTCCACTAATGATGCCACGTCACCACGATTACTGTTGTTAATCTTGCGAATGATTCAAGTCCCGTTCTAATTTCAAATTTAAAATCAAGTCAAACAGTTAAAGTTTTCAAATGTCAAAACTAAAATGTTCATTGGGTTAAAAATATTCACTAGATAATTATCATGCCTTAACCAACATTTTTAGAGATGTTTAAAATGGCCCTGGATATGAAAACAGTACCAAAACAGCCCCATTTAAGTCATTTCCGTTTTAATCAAAATACAAACAACTTCAAACCACTCCCAAACTTTTTTGTGGCAGTAAGGTATATTGCATACTAAATATTAAGACCAGCCACACATTTTACAAACATGGATTATTGTTAAAGTGCAACAGAAAGTAAAATAGAAAACAAAACAAAAACAAACAAAAGGAAACAAAATAAACAAAAGACCCCCTTCCCCTGGCCAATTGGGCCTCGGCCCAACCGGCCCAGCCCACCCCGCTGGCCTATATGGCCTCCCGCGAGCCACCAGGAACCCTAACCCTATCCACTCGCCCCCCCACTCTCTCTGGCTCTCCCTCACCCCCGATCCAGATCGGATCGGGGCACCGACGACTCGCCGCCGCACCCGTCGCCCACCGCCGCCGTCGTCGCCCGTGGCCCACGCCGGAGCCGCCCCTCACCGCAGCCGCTCGCTTCCTCGTCGTCCCCGTCCTCCTCCCCGAACGGCCTCCACGCGCCCGACGCCGCCGTCCTCTCCGTCGTCGACATCGTCTCTGTCGTCGTCCCCGTCTTCCTCCTCGACACCCGCTGCCGTTGCCCTACGACCGCCGGTGAGGCCCTCGGCCTCCTCTTCCCCTCTCCGCTGCCTCGCCCCCGCGACGAACGCGCCGCGCGCCCGCCTTCCCTGGCCACGCCACACCGCACGGCATGCGCCGCTCGCCTCGCTCCCGCACCGGCTGCTGCTGC
>NC_057814.1:501689698-501712865 GCF_018294505.1 Triticum aestivum
CCCCGCCTCTCTCATTGGTGCCGTCCTGCGCCCAAGCGCGCGCTCGCGTGGCCTCGCGCGCGCCCGTCCGTCGCCTCTCCGGCGCTGCTGCCGCCCGCACATGGCCGCGCCTTGCCTATGTGCCCGCATCGCCACTGCGCGCGCCGCGCCAGTGCCTCGGGTTCACCGCGGTGCTACACTCGTCGCGCCCCGCATCGTCGCCCCGTCCACCGCCCCCTGCCTGTCAATCTGGGCGCTCGCCCAGTCGGGCGCCGACGCCCGCGCCCGCTAACCGCTCCACCCCATTAGCCCCCCTAGGGCCTATGACAAACGGGGGCCAGCCCCAGAATGTTTTTGAAAAAAGAATTAATAATTAATTAATTAATTTAGATTAATCTAATCACTAATTAACTGTTAATTAATTAATCAGAGTATTACAGGTGGGTCCCACACGTCAGTTTGACCCAGTCAACGCCCCGTTGACTGCTGACATCATGATGACGTCAGCATACACTATTCTGGATAATGTTGAATAAAAATAATTAAAAATAATTTAGAAAATGATTTAAAACTTTAAAAATCAATATAAAATAATCTGTAACTCGGATGAAAATACTTTGTACATGAAAGTTGCTTAGAACGACGAGACGAATTCGAATACGTAGTCCGTTCATCCGCCACACACCCCTAGCATAGCAAACACACAACTTTCCCCCTCTGGTTCATTTGTCCGAAAACGCAAAACACCGGGGATACTTTCCCGGATGTTCCCCCCCTTCGCCGGTATCACCTCCTACTGCGTTAGGGCACACCTGGCACCGTTACTTGTCTTGTCATGCATCGATATGCATCTGTTTGCATTGTATTCATTGTTTCTTCCCCCTCTTCTCTCCGGTAGACTACGAGACCGACGCCGCTGCTACCCAATACGACTACGGTGTTGACGACCCCTCCTTGCCAGAGCAACCAGGCAAGCCCCCTTGATCACCAGATATCGCCTATTCTTCTCTATACTGCTTGCATTAGAGTAGTGTAGCATGTTACTGCTTTCCGTCAATCCTATTCAGCTGCATAGCCTGTCTTTGCCACTACTGTTGTTACCTTTACCTGCAATCCTAAATGCTTAGTATAGGATGCTAGTTTTCCATCAGTGGCCCTACCTTCTTGTCCGTCTTCTATGCTATACTATCGGGCCGTGATCACTCGGGAGATGATCACGGGTATATACTATATACTTTATACATGATACATGTGGTGATTAAAGTCGGGTCGGCTCGTGGAGCACCCGCGAGTGATTCACAGATTGGGGGCTGAAAGGACCTTTGTCCCGACGCCTCTCTGTGTGGATCTTTGTGGCGGAGCGACAGGGCAGGTTGAGACCACCTAGGAGAGAGGTGGGCCTGGCCCTGGTCGGCGTCCGCGGTTACTTCTATATAACACGCTTAACGAGATCTTGGTATTTGATCTGAGTCTGGCCACTGGCCTATACGCACTAACCAACTACGCGGGAACAGTTATGGGCACTCGACGTCGTGGTATCAGCCGAAGCCTTCTTGACGTCAGCGACTGAGCGGCGCGTGCCGGGTTGGACCGCGTAACGCAACTTCCTTTGTAATGGAGGTTGCTAGGTCTGCTCACCGGCCGCGTTCGCAACATGCAGGTGTGCAATGGGCGTTGGGCCCAGACCCCTGCGCGCATAGGATTTAGACCGGCGTGCTGACCTCTCTGTGTGCCTAGGTGGGGCTGCGACGTGTTGATCTTCCGAGGCCGGGCATGACCCAGGAAAGTGTGTCCGGCCAAATGGGATCGGGCGTGTTGAGTTTATGTGGTGCACCCCTGCAGGGAAGTTTATCTATTCAAATAGCTGTGATCCTCGGTAATAGGACGACCCGGAGTTGTACCTTGACCTTATGACAACTAGAACCGGATACTTAATAAAACACACCCTTCCAAGTGCCAGATACAACCCGGTGATCGCTCTCTCACAGGTCAACGAGGAGAGGATCGTCGGGTAGGATTATGCTATGCGATGATACTTGGTGAACTTACCATCTACTCTCTTCTACATGCTGCAAGATGGAGGCTGCCAGAAGCGTAGTCTTCGACAGGATTAGCTATCCCCCTCTTATTCTGGCATTCGGCAGTTCTCCACCGATATGGCCCCTTTACACATATACCTATGCATATGTAGTGTAGATCCTTGCTTACAAGTACTTTGGATGAGTACTCACGGTTGCTTTTCTCCCTCTTTTCCCCCTTTCCATTCTACCTGGTTGTCGCAACCAGATGTTGGAGCCCAGGAGCCAGACGCCACCGTCGACGACAACTCCTACTACACCGGAGGTGCCTACTACTACGTGCAGGCCGCTGACGACAGTCAGGAGTAGTTTAGGAAGATCCCAGGCAGGAGGCCTGCGCCTCTTTCGATCTGTATCCCAGTTTGTGCTAGCCTTCTCAAGGCAAACTTGTTTACTTATGTCTGTACTCAGATATTGTTGCTCCCGCTGACTCGTCTATGATCGAGCACTTGTATTCGAGCCCTCGAGGCCCCTGGCTTGTATTATGATGCTTGTATGACTTATTTATGTTTTTAGAGTAGTGTTGTGATATCTTCCCGTGAGTTCCTGATCTTGATCGTACACGTTTGCGTGCATGATTAGTGTATGATTGAATCGGGGGCGTCACACTATCGGAGTCACACTGCCGCTGTCGCAACACCTCGCCACTGTGTCCAGACCACTGCGGTACATCGCCCACGCACGATAGAGAGCAGCCCGACCACCAACCAACACCAGCACGGCTGCGAAAACCACCTCGCTAGGACCCATCCATCCTCAACAAACAGCGAAGAACCGCTGGCACTCCATGCCGCTGCTGCAACCCGAGGCCACACAGGGCAGAAACCGGCGCGCCGAAACGCCCACGTGAACGCGCATGCCCACCATGGTGCTCCCCTGTGTGAGCCCCTGCTCCGACCTCCGGCATGGAACCAACACAGATCCTGGCCGCGTCGCCACCAAGACCACAAAGGGGCCGCCTTCCTCCAAGCCAAGTCGGTGTCGACAAGAGCCACTCCGCGCGCCCCAACCACTGCAGCAAATCCCGGTCGCCACTCCGGGCACCACCACATCTGGCCGAGATCCGCATCCGCCAAGGCCCTGCGCGGCAACCTCCTGCACCCACCATCGAGCTCGAAGAAGACCACCGCCCCGCTCCACCACGTGACCATGCACCGCCTCTTCCTGTGCTCTCCACCGTGCAACACCCACACCAGCATCACCACGCCGGGCAAGAGCCACCGACGGCACCTCCACGGTGCCCAGAGGCCGCCAAAACTCGACGAACACCACGCCTCACAAGCAAGCAGCCATGACTCAGACCGAAGCATCACCAGATCCAGATCGGGATTGGGGTCAAGGGCCCCATGCCGCCGCCGCCGCGGAGGCAGCACCACTGGACGGCGCCCTGCCCTCCACCCACGCAAGAGGACCAAGCCCCCACCGGAGCTCCGCCGCACCACGCCGCCAAGCCTCGCCGGGATAACTCGCGCCGCCACCGGGGGAGAGAGAGGGACACGCCAGGGAGAGGCCCCCCCGCCGCCGGGGGAGAGAGCGGGACGCGCCAGGGAGAGGCCCCGCAGTGGCCCTCAACGGCGGCGAGGAGGAAGGGAGGATGAAGGAGGGCCGACGGCGGGGAAGGCTAGGGTTCCCCCGAGTCGCCTCAGAGAGGGAGCGGGGGACGGGGGGAGGAGACCTATGACACCAGGCCCTTCCTCAAAGAGTGAGAGCCATCATTAGGGACAAATTAACCCGCTAACCAACCCCCTGGGTCACTGACACCAGGCCCCACTAGCTAATTTACGTCAGGTTATTTTTTAGTTAGGTTTAACCCTGATCACGCGCATATGGGCCCCTCCTCTGTTAATGATGTTGTTAGGGTTAATCAAACCGCTAATAGCCTACGAGTAGATGACATGTGGGCCTTGCTGTAAGGTTTGACTTGGCACAGTCAGCTATTGACTTTACCCACTGGCTGGAGACTCTGGATGATGCAACCCAGCCCCACTTGTTAGCATCTTTACTGGTCCCACTCGTCAGGAACACATCCTAGTAACGGTCAACAGGCTTTGACCTGATGAAAATGCATTGTTTGAGCATTTGTGAGGCTTGGGCGAAAAGAGGAGGGGAAAAGGAACGTTAAGACAGTAGGGCAAAACTAAATAGTACTAAGAAATCAGGGGCATGAAAATAGAAATCCTAATAAAGAAAGTAGACATGGCATAGTTTTTTACCCATATGATGGCCTGAACCTTGGTAAAACCATTGTGTATATTCATTTGTTGACGAGTTTTCTTGGGCAGCATCCTCTATCTACTTCAACCTAAGAGTTTGGTAAGATCGGTGAATCCTTACACTGATGGAAGGAAAGGAACGGGTACATCCTCATACTTCAACATAAGAGTTTGGTAAGAACGGTGAACCATCATTACACTAATGGAAGGAAAGGAAAGAGCACATCTTCTCGTACTTCAACCTTAATTTGGTAAGATCGGTGAATCATCAGTACACTAATGGAAAGAAAG
The DNA here is from genome assembly GCF_018294505.1 of Triticum aestivum. Taxonomy (NCBI): domain Eukaryota; kingdom Viridiplantae; phylum Streptophyta; class Magnoliopsida; order Poales; family Poaceae; genus Triticum; species Triticum aestivum. The sequence goes on from NC_057814.1 coordinate 501,694,260, forward strand.
GAATGAGCACATCTTCTCGAACAAGCAATGCGCTATTTACCAAGTGATGATGGCTCAGCTGCAAGACGACGCGGCGACCATGATGAGCTCGAGTGCAACGATTCCTGCGGCAAGCTGTAACGTAAAGCTCGTGTGGTGTGAGTAAGACCGTTGGTATACTTGAAGGCACCGCTCTTTCCCCCCTCTTTTTTCTCTTGTTCCTCATTATTATTTCCTTTCTCCACCGCTGGGCCACTTGTGTGTTTCCCTTCTTATACTCCACTAATGAAAATTAGCAGTCTTGCTCCTGTTTCCTCATTTTTTAAAGTGCAATGTACGACTCCGTTCCAGTACAAATACTTTTTAAGTGAGAACTTGTTGCATTTAATTAAATCACCGAAATTTGGAGAATACCACTGACTTAACATTGTCGGGTGGTATCCGAAACCATGTTTTACACAACTTATTCATGCAATTTTCCTTAACTACAATATGTACGGTGCCATTAGCAAAACTGCTGGAATTTAGTCTATTTTTGGGCTAGCCAATATCATTTATAAAAAATTCTCATAAATCCTACAGGTTCATTTAGCCCATTCGTAGTCCCACATTGCTAGTTTGGTAGGAGTTTGACCTCTTTATAAAGGAGGATGTTTCCCCACATGTATGAGCATGAAAACAAGAGGGACATACACGCGCGCTCCTCCTCCGCCGCCCGCCTTGCACGCCGCAGCACGGGAACGAGCCAATTCGTTCTCCTGTGCCTATAAACGCTCCTCTCCAGAGAGACACACTGGAACATCATCTCCCTCTCGTCACCAAGTTCCAACCTCTGAGCTATTGCTAGGTTCTTCCCCATCCCACCTTACGGCGTGCACAGCAGGTCGGGACATTAGGCCTTCAAAACCCCACCTCTTTGAGTCCTGTACGGGAGAAGAGTGATAAGGTTTTTGTGGAGCGCTCTGCGCGACTACTGACTTCTTCATCACGGACACTCCGGACGACTACGACCACTTCTCCAACGACGACTTCTTCCCCGGCGTCGGCAACCTCTTCGACGACATGGCCGGCGAGGACGTCAACCCCAAGATCAATGCTTATGCCGCTGCTCCGTACATAATCATGTTCTTTCTGTTTGAGATCCTGCAACCGTTTCTCCTTCTAGTATTTGTTCTACATATGTTCTGTTCTAGTTCGCATGTGCAGATGTTATTTACCTTCTCTCTTTTAGACTGCACGACTTGTTTTATCTCTGCTATGATAGTCATGTTTTATCTACTTTTTCTGTTAATAAAATCACTTGGTAAATTGCTCATATTTCCAACAATCAAAAAACCTTGTTATAGGCAATTTACCCCGAGTGGTTTTGCTGCTTCCATGAGGCCTCCTATGTTTGAGGGTGTGCACTATAAGAGATGGCGCGTGAGAGTCGTCCTATGGTTTCAAACCATGAGCTGCTATGACGCCACTCTTGGCAAACCTGAAGGAGTTCTTGATCCTCAGTGAAAGTGCTAGTTATCGACTAGAGGGGGGGTGAATAGGCGTTTTTTATGAAAGTCTTCAAAACATGAGAGTTTCGATGACAAACAATAAAAATGAACCTATTGATATGCAGCGGAAGGTAAACTGCACTAAGCAACCCATAGTCAAGTATGCAATGAAGTGAAAGCACGAAGACTAATAGCAGCTAGGTAGTAAGGATCAGGATGGAAGATGGTATGAAGCCAAATAACGATAGTAGTCACACAGTGAAGACAAATAGGTAAAGCAAATAGGCAATGACTTCACGAAGACGAACTGTAAGTAAGGAGAGGGAGAGGATAGAACCAGTCACTTGTTGAGGACACATGATTTGTTGGACCAGTTCCAGTTGCTGTGACAACTGTACGTCTGGTTAGGGAGGCTGAGATTCAACTCAGAAGACTGCGTCTTCACCTTATTCCCCTTGAGCTAAGGACACCCAGTCCTCGCCCAATCACTCTGGTAAGTTTTCAAGGTAGACTTCCAAACCTTCACAGACTTCATTCACCAGCGATCGACAATGACTCTTGGATGCTCAGAACGCGACGCCTAACCGGCTGGAGGATTCACAGTCCTAAGTGTAACAAGTCTTCAGGTCACGCGGACAGAAAGACTTCAGTGATGCCTAACACTCTTTGGCTTTGGGCGTTTGGGCTTTGTCCTCGCAAGGATTTCTCTCTCTCAAAAGCTTCGGAGGTGGGTTGCTCTCAAACGACAAAAGCCGTGCACTAACTCTGAGCAGCCACCAATTTATGGTGTAGGGGGTGGGCTATTTATAGCCATTAGGCAACCCGACCTGATTTGTCCGAAATGACCCTGGGTCACTAAGGAACTGACACGTGTTCCAACGGTCAGATTTCAAACACACGCGGCAACTTTACTTGGGCTACAAGTAAAGCTGACTCATCCAGCTCTGGATAAGATTTGCTCTAATTGTCTTCGCTCGAAGACATAGGATTTTGGTTGAGCATCACTTCAGTCACTCTGACTTTGTTCACTGGGACCCCACTTAACAGTACGGTGGTTCCTATGACTCAACAAAGAAGAAAAGGAAACAACGAAACAACTAAGTCTTCGCGCTCCATAGTCTTTACGCAATGCCTTCTCTTGTCATAGTCTTCAATGTGAATATCTTCACATACCACCATTGTCTTTAATGTCTTCATACATTTTTAGGGGTCATCTCCGGTAGGTAAACCGACTCAATGAGGGACTACTACCTGTGTTATCCTGCAATTCTCACAAACACATTAGTCCCTCAACCAGGTTTGTCGTCAATACTCCAAAACCAACTAGGGGTGGCACTAGATGCACTTACAATCTCCCCCTTTTTGGTGATTGATGACAAACTGGTTGAAGTTTTCAACGGGGATAAAAATATGTGAAATTGTAAAGGATTTAGGTATTGTCTTCATAAGTAGCAAAAGGCTCCCCCTGAAGATGTGCACATAAGTAATTTGCTTTTGGAATGCAAATGCACATGGCAGGTTGTACTTGTGGAGATCCTCTTCAACTTATGAAGACAATTCATCATGCATGATTTGATATAACAAAGATAATGACATGCACAATGAAAAATGGACGTCTGCACAAATGACTAAGTGCGGAATTTATCCTCGCACATGCGGAATTTATCATCGCATCACAGAATAGCAGAAAACGTAGCAGATGACCATCAAGTTTAAGTGTTACAACTCAAAGAACCAAATGTATCAAAAGCGAGAGTTGTAAACACTAGGTAAAATATAAAGCAACTGCCCATATGGACCCGCCTGAAGACTATCAACTCATATGCTTCTCCCCCTTTTGTCAGTAAGGACCAAAAAGGTTTGAAGACATAGAGCCTCTACTCATTCCCAGAAGGAGTAGGAGAGGATGCAGGGTCGGCGTCGGGGTTTGGCGGTGCGGACGAACTTGGTGCAGTGTCGATATGTGCTGAAGTTGGAGGTGGTGAAGTAGCATCATCTTGATCATCGATCACTCTTGCATTCACCGTTGTAGCAGACGAGGAATAATCAGAGTCTTCAAGAGACAGAGTTCGACGCAAGACAACATTCCTTGGAGGAGTGGAGTCAAACTTGAATCTTTCAGTGAAGCCATCGTCTTGAAGATCTGCTTTAGCACTCAGCAATGTCAAACTCTTCCATGACCTCCGACAGGTTTCATGAGTAACAAAGGCATTCTTGGTGGCAAGATTGCGAATACGGTTGACGTCCACCAAGAGGCTTTGCATCTGACGCTTCAGCCAGAAGTGATGCTTATCCTGTTTCTGATGCAGGACAACGAGAAGTTCTCGGTCATTGAGAACACGAGATCGCTTCTGAGGCCTTTGAGCAATAGTGCTTTCAGTGGCTTCAGTTTGAGCACGGTGAGGTAAGCGTGTATTTCCAGCCAAAGGATAAACACGAGTGACGGCCTGGACTCCTTCAATGGGTTGCGTGAAGCTTTGGTGATCAGCATTGTGAAGACAAACAGGCTCCTTGGCAGGCTCTGGGTATATGGCTTCAACTGACATATCAACCTCTGGCAGAAAGATCAGATGGTTGGGAGCAGAGGGCTGATAGTTGACAGCTGAGTGTAGCTTGATGAGGCGCATGACCCACGGAGCGTAGAACTTCAGTCCAAAGAGATCAGAGCCTGATGCAGCCAACTGCCTGATAAATAAGTTTTGAGCATTGAAGCTGATGCCATTGAAGATATAAAAGACCAAAGTCTTCATTGCTCCTTCAAGTTTTGCTGCTGAAGAATGTCCTTTGACAGGCCATAGAGTTCGCCTGATGATGTGATAAATAGTGCGGGGCAGATACTCTAGGTCTTCGACAAAGAACTCCTTTGGGTAATCAGCGTCATGGGGCAGAGGTTTCATCATGCTCAACATTTGGCTCATGTTGGGATCTGGCTTGTGGAAGATACTCTCCAAAGCATTGCGGTGAAGCTGACAACCAGGTTCATATAATTCTCCTGGAGTGGGCAGGCCGGTTAGCTCAATGATGTCAAAAGCTTTGGCTTCATGATGGACATTGCCTGTCATCCACTCAAGGACCCAAGTCTTCAGATCCCTGTTGTATCCGCGAATGTGGAGGGTAGCATAAAATTGAAGCAGGAGCTCTTCATTCCAATGCTCCTTATCAGTCATAAAGTTCAGCAGTCCAGCATCACGGAAGCAGTCAAGGGCTTCTTCAAGGCGAGGCAATCCAGCAATGGCTTCACAGTCAAGACGCATATGAGGGAAGATGCGCCCTTGATCATAAAGAACACATGAATAATAACTGCGCTGCTGATAGCTCCAGAACCGATCCGATGAAATCCTTGGCTTGGAATAGGGGTTCTTGGCGCTATCAAAGAAAGTGTTGTGCGCAATTAAGCCATTTGCATTGAAGGACCCTGGTGAAGTGGCAGTACCTGGAAACCTGGGCAGTCTTGGCTTTGGCTTCTGGACCTGTGGCCTATGCTCGACATGATAGTCAAATTGCGGACCGACAGCAGGAGGAGGAACCAGAATAGGCCATTTGACAGTGACCACCTGACCATAGTTGTATGCTTGCTCAATAGTATGTGGCCTGGGAGGCGGTAAAGGAGCAGTGGCAGTGGCTTCAGGCTGCAGATTGGCATCAGGTGCAGCATTGACTTCAGGTGCTATCACTTCAGGCACCTCATTGACTTCAGGCGCCACATTAGCTTCAGCCATGACAACGTCATTGGCTTCAGTGTTGGTGTTGGTGGCCGCCTCAATGTTGTTAACCTACACTTGAGTAGCTGGAGGGTCAGACACGTTCTCCTCAAGAACAACTTGGTTGGTAGGGGGTGTAGCAACACGCGCTTCTTCTTCTCTTGGTTCTTCTTGGTCATCGGCTGATGCAGCTGGAATATCTTCAGCCATATTGGCTTCAGTCTCGGGGTTGTTCACAGTTGGAGAGGCTTCAGGAAAGACTTGGCGTGAAATGGATTGGCGCTCTTCTCCTTCTGGAACACTTGACATAGTGACCTGTGGCCTTGGTCCTTTGCGAAGCCTGCGAAACGCTGGCGACGCTTGTGGAGATGGAGTTGGCTGGGCCACAAAGTCTTCATCTTCAATCAGTGGAGTGGTGACCTATGTTGGGGGAGTAACTGGTGTTTCTTCTTGACGGGGGGATTCTTGTGGGTGATCATCCCATGAGTCATCCTGAGCAATTGGCGTCAATGGATGACCAATGCTGATGAGTTCGCTGTTCGTAAGAACAGGCGATGATACCACGTTGTGCTCGATCTGAGGAAGGACTTCATCATCTTCAACATTGTCTTGATGACCAATGTCTTCAGCTGCAGTGGGGTCAACAGCTGGAAGGTCTTCAGCCTCAGGAGCCTCTGTGGAAGCAGGCTCATGAACTATCATTCGACGTTCTTGTTGTGCAGATTCAGGACGAGCAACAGAAATCGGCTCGACTACAAGGGGCTCTGTGGGAGCAGCCCGATCTCTCTTCTTGGTCTTGCGCTTCTTGGTGGGTGGAGCATCATCAGTGGTGTTCTTGATCTTGCGCTTTCTGGCCTTGGCTTCAGCTGCCCTTGTCTTCTGAAGCTCTGAAGCCACTGTGGGGACCTTAGGCTTCACGCCTGTCATACTGGCTGGGAAGACAATGCGAGGTTCTTCCCGCCTGGATGGTTCAGTTTGGTCCACAGATGGCTTCTTCTTCTTCTGCTGCTTGGCAGCCATCTTAGGGTCGATGCCAGGACGCCCAAGTGCCTTGTGCTTCTCAGCTTCATTGTAAGCTTGAACACACTTGGCAGCAAGAATCTTCATGCGCTCACGAGAACCTTTGGCTTCATCACGTTTCTTGTGAAACGCTTCCTTGAGCTCATGCAGCATGACCTTGAAGTTTTGGACGTCTGCCACGCTGAGCTTGGCCATGTGCTTCTTGAACTGAGCCTTTTCATAATCGATCTTGTTCTTCAGCTCAACAATTTTCTGAGCAAGAGCCAGCTTAGGAGCAATGGCGCCATGGAAGGAGACGCCCAGGCCAATGGGAAGTTGTAGATCGTGAAAGCTGAGATTGGGGGTGTCAAACCAATCATCAATGAAGTTGTTCAATACTTCCACGTCAAAGAGAGGCAAATCATTGAAGATTTCCGCCTCTTGCTTGCTCTTTATCAGCTGCTCAAGAGCGTCATCAGCAAGATCGTCGTCACTTGACAGATCAATGGCGTCATTCTCGTTCCTCAGAACAGCAACAGGGGTCAGAACTGGACCAGTGGTGTGCATAGGCTTCTTGTTTTTCTTCTCAGTCTTGGAGATGCGTGAGAGATCTTCAGACTGCACACTTGGTGCAGGAGGAGCAGTGACTAGAGGCTTCACTCGCGAAGCTTTTGGTGCAAGGGAAGGCTTCGAAGCTTTAGGTTTCTTCAGCTTCTTTGGCTTCGGTGGTGCAGGCGCTTCGTCAGAATCAGCGTCGTCTGCAGGCTCATCCACGGTTGTCCCTTGAACCATAATATGAGTGATGAGACCCTCTAGGTTGTAGAAGGGCCCAACAAGATTGGGTTCAGCTTCGCGTGTGCCATCGACACGAGGAGCAGAGGGGCCTGGATTGAAGTCTAATCCCCGTGACTTCTTGTTTTCTTTGGCAGAGTTCTTGGCAAACTGGAAGTTGCGCTTGAACAGATTGTCGTCGCGACACCATAGCAATGAAGATGGGTCAGCATCTTCAGGCTATGGTCCACGTACCATGCAAGGGTAGAAGCCTTGTTCAATGGCTTCAGCTCTGGACCTGGGTGGAAGATTTTTGTACAAAATGTCTCCCCATGGTCGCTTGATGGCATTCTTCTCAGCATATTCCTGGGTCACGAACCTGTACTTGTACCATTGTTCTGCCCAATATCTTCGAATCCATTGGATTCGGGTTTTTCGCTGATTGTAGTCCTCCTCTGGATCTGTCTTGTACAACTCATAGAGGTCAGGAGGCAAATCTCTTGAGGTGTTCCCACGGCACTGTTTTCCACCCTTCCTTGCAGACTTCTCTGTTGCCATGAAGTTCAGACTGAATGGCTTCAACACTGTCAAGGGCTTCCGTCTGCTGGTCAGATAGGAACTGGCTTCGGGAGAGTTGGTGTGATGCTGTAAGAATTCTGCAAATGAATGCAGACTATGAGAACCAAGGGAGTCTCCCACGGACATGTACCTGTGACAGCATTAGAGATGCGAGGGAAGGGGAAGAGGTCATATGCATTCTCAGAAGATTTTGAAGATAAATCAGTTTAGAAGACATTGACCTCATAGCGCGAAGACATTCACTTATATGTTGAGAGTTGGTTCCAGATTTGTACGAATCCAAGAATAAGTACAAGTGAGGAATCTAACTATGTGTGAAGCATAAGTGAATATACTAGGCATTATATGAGATGCAGACAGGATAGATCCAAATTTGTGGAGGCAGAAACCACTTTTGGTAGAAAGGATGAATCTATAGGATTAAAAAGACGGTAAAAGGAGGGTTTTAATTTACCACATGATGAACTGCTAGACGGAGTAGAAGATGAGGCCGAGCAGTTCGATCTTCCGTGCCCTAACTTGGCGACGGAGGACATCTACGGCGGCGGCGGAGAAGATGATGTCCGCGGCCGGCGTGAAGACGGCGTCGGAGAGGTCGCGGCAGCTAAGTGCTTCGTCGTCGGCGTCGTCGAGAGCTAGCGGTGGCGCTAGGGTTTGTCGAGGTGGAAGAAGGATTTTGACCGCGATTGGACAGGTATTTATAGGGAAAGGGGACGGCACAGCGCAATTACGCAGGTGCCCCTGGCGGTTCACATATGAGGGACATGTGGCGAACATGCAACACATTTAGACTTGTCCCACGTCCCCACGCCCGCCTGGACGGTCGGATGGTCGTTCGGTCTTCTCCGGGTTTCAGGCAATAAGAGTTGAACATTTAAAACAGATTTAATGTTTGTCTCTATATCTTCTGCTGACAAGGACGCAGAGAAGACATTCGACAGTTTCAATAGAATGCATATGATTTGGATAGACAGAGTTTGAGGTAGGAAGCATAGAGAGGTTAGGGTCCGATCATATTCACTTAGTTCAAAAGATTCAAACGAGAGGACATAGCTATAAGTGAATGCTGTAGAGGACAGAACACTAATATATGTATACATCAGAATGCAACCAAATCAACATAGTGAAGATAATCATGAAGACAAGTTGAAATTGAAGACAAACCAAATGCGAAGACATAGCAAATGTAACGCCATGAGAAAAACACTTCAAGCAGAAGAATTTGGTGGTGGCGTTACCCACCGTATAGGAAGTATTAGACCCAGACACGGCGCACAATTATCGTGGCGCTCCGAAGTCAAATTTCGTGTTAATGTATTCACACTTAGAATGTAAGTCTTCATTGATTGAAGTTATACTTTACTTCGTGTGTTGCACATCTAAGTCGTCAACATGCATAAGTGTTAGGATGCGTGCCAGATCACATGACATTTGAGGATTCCAAGATATTTAGCTCACACCGTAACTTGCAAAACCTTTTCTCATCCAAGGGCTTTGTGAGGATATCTGCCAGTTGCTCTTCAGTGTTGACGTGTATGATATCAATATCTTCCTTCATGACATGATCTCTGAGAAAGTGATGACGAATTTCAATGTGCTTTGTCTTCGAGTGCTGAACTGGGTTGTTGGCAATCTTGACGGCGCTTTCGTTGTCGCAGTAGAGTGGTACTTGTTTCAGATGGATGCCATAGTCCTTGAGTGTTTGCTTCATCCATAGAAGCTGAGCGCAGCAAGATCCAGCAGCAATGTATTCAGATTCAGTAGTGGAGAGTGATACACAGTTCTGCTTCTTTGAAGACCAACAGACAAAAAAAAAAGACCAACAGACAAGTGATCGTCCCAGAAAGTGACATGTGCCTGATGTAGACTTGCGATCCACCTTGTCACCAGCATAATCAGCATCCGAGAATCCAACTAGATCAAACTCTGAGCCCTTTGGATACCATAATCCTAATGTTGGGGTGTAAGCCAAATATCGAAGAATTCGCTTCACAGCTAAGTGATGCGATTCCTTTGGTGCCGCTTGGAATCGAGCACACATGCAAACACTAAGCATAATATCTGGCCTAGATGCACATAAATAAAGTAAAGAGCCAATCATGGAGCGGTATACCTTTTGATCGAACTCTTTACCATTGGCGTCAGGACCCAGATGACTCTTGGTTGGCATTGGCATCGTGTAACCTTTGCAGTCTTGCATTCCAAACTTCTTCAGACAATCTTTGAGGTATTTCTCTTGAGATATGAAGATCCATTTATTTGTTGACGGATTTGAAGACCAAGGAAAAACTTCAGCTCACCCATCATTGACATTTGATATTGCTCTTGCATCATGTGTCCAAATTCATCACTGTATTTTTGGTTGGTGCAGCCGAAGATAATGTCATCCACGTATATTTGGCACACAAACAGTTCACCATCATATGTCTTCGTGAAGAGTGTGGGATCCAGGGAACCAGGTTTGAAGCCTTTGCTCTTCAGGAAGTCTTTGAGCGTGTCATACCAAGCGCGAGGGGCTTGTTTGAGGCCATACAGTGCCTTGTTTAGCTTGTACACCATACCAGGATGTTTTGGATCTTCAAAGCCAGGAGGTTGTGCGACATACACTTCTTCTTCAATCTTGACATTGAGAAATGCACTCTTCACATCCATTTGATACAACAAGATGTTGTGATGGTTAGCATAGGCTAGCAGTATGCGAATAGCTTCAAGCCTAGCCACAGGAGCAAATGTTTCATCGAAGTCAATCCCTTCAATTTGAGTGTATCCTTGAGCAACGAGACGAGCCTTATTTCTGACAACTTGAACATGCTCATCTTGTTTGTTGCGATATATCCATTTTGTGCCTATTATGTTGTGCTTGCGAGGGTCAGGACGCTTGACAAGTTCCTAGACATTGTTCAGCTTGAACTGTTGAAGCTCTTCTTGCATAGCTTGAATCCATTCAGGTTCCATGAAGGCTTCAACAACTTTCTTGGGTTCAGATATTGAGACAAATGCAAAGTGCCCAAAGAAATTTGCTAGCTGTGTTGCTCTTGAACGAGTGAGTGGACCAGGCGCATTGATGCTGTCAATTATCTTCTCAATCTGTACTTCATTTGCAACTCGAAGATGAACCGGACGAAGATTTTGCTCTTGCTGATCATTGTCATCGTTAGGAGGATGGTCTTTAGGCTGAGCATTGTCTTCAGGTTGATTAGGTGCGGAAATGATAAGTTCCTCTTCACGCTGTGCATCAGTCGGTATGATTTCTCCAGTTCCCATTAGCTTGATGGATTCACTAGGTGGAACTTCATCTAGCACATTTGGCAGGTGCTCTCTTTGCGAGCCGTTAGTCTCATCGAACTGCACATCCACATTTTCAACCACTTTATAGTGAAAGAGGTTGAAGACTCCGTAACCAAGCATAAAACCTTCATGTGCTTTCGGTGCAAATTTTGAAGTGTGATGTGGATCCTTGATCCAGCACCTAGCACCAAATACTTTGAAGTAATTGACATTTGGATTCTTACCAGTGAGGAGTTCATAGGATGTTTTCTTCAGAAGCTTGTGAAGATAAACACGGTTGATGACATGGCATGCAGTATTCAGGCCAGAACTTTCTCGGTGTCTTGTATTCATCGAGCATCGTCCGAGCCATCTCAATGAGTGTTCTGTTCTTGCGCTCCACGATGCCATTTTGCTAAGGTGTGTACGGAGCGGAGAACTCATGAGTGATTCCCAATGTATCCAAGTAAAGCTCGAGGCTGGTGTTCTTGAACTCTGTGCCGTTGTCACTCCTGATATGCTTGATCTTGACGCCATAGTTGTTCATGGCACGGTTGGCGAAGCGTCTGAAGACATCCTGCACTTCAGTCTTGTAGAGAATTATGTGCACCCATGTATATCTTGAATAATCATCAACAATGACGAAGCCATAGAGACAAGCAGTAGTAGTGAGAGTGGAGTAGTGAGTAGGGCCAAATAAGTCCATGTGTAGCAGCTCGAAGGGTTGAGATGTCATCATGATTGTCTTCGAGGGATGCTTGGCCCTAGTCATCTTTTCAGCTTCGCAGGCATCACACAAGTGATCCTTCTTGAACTTGACGCCCTCGATGCCTATGACATGCTTCTTCTTTGCGAGAGTGTGTACGTTCCTCATGCCAGCATGCCCTAGCCTCCGATGCCAGATCCAACACTCCGAAGCTTTTGCAAGAAGGCATATGGCAAGCTGTGGCCCTGCTGAGAAATCTACCATGTACAGATCATCTTTCCGGTACCCTTCGAAGACTGGAGACTTGTCAGATTCCATTAGTACAAGGCAACGATATTTTCCAAATATCACAATCATGTTCAAGTCACAAAGCATTGAGACAGACATTAAGTTGAAACCAAGGGATTCAACAAGCATCACTTTATCCATGTGTTGATCCTTTGAGATTGCAACTCTACCTAGACCTAATACCTTGCTTTTACCAGTGTCAGCAAATGTGATGTGACTCTTGTCAGATGGACGTAAGGTTGAGTCCATGAGAAGACTTCGATCACCAGTCATATGATTAGTGCATGTCCATAATCCATTCTGAAGCATGAGGTTTCATACCCTACAGTACATTTAGGGGGATAGGCTTCACCAAGAGTATTGTGAAGCATAAACATTTGACTGGCAAGAGGATTATCAAAGCTCAGATCAAGATTAGGCCTGATAGGATGATTGTCAAGCGATTCAGGAACAAAATACATAGTGAGACCATTTGGGCATTTGATCTTGCGCCCCACAAGATGTTTTAGGTCCCCAGCTATAGCATCAGACGCCTTTGATTTCTGGGTGGAGACCTTTCCCTGCAAAAGAGAGTCTAAGTGCAGCATCTGAGAACTTCGGCTTTGGAGCCCTAGCAAATAGCCTTGCAGGAGAAGAATGATACTCATACGAATAAGCAGAAAAGTTCTTAGTTTTATGAACATAGCGGTTTGAAGACACACACTCATATTCATAAGTCTGAGTATGTTTCCCTGCAAAACATTGGCATTAGGGTGACTCAGTTGAGTCCTGTATCTGTATGAAGCCTTTGGACCATATGAAGCCTTTGGTCTGGGATTTGTCTTCTTCCCAGGTGGTGTCATGATGACATTCACGGGAAGATTCTCAAGACAACTTTTGGGAACCCAGATCTTCTTCATAGGTGGCCCATTCCTACAGTTAGTACCAATATATCTGGCAAATACTTCACCATTCTGATTCTTAAACAGTTTATAGTTTGCATCAATGGATTCATCAATGATAATAGGGTTAGCACAGGTGAAGCCAGATAAGGTGGATGGATCCACTGAAGGTCCCTTTGCAGCAACCCATGTGGTTTTGGGGTACTGCTCAGGCTTCCAGTAGGAGCCATCAACATTCATTTTCCTCTCGAACCCAACACCCTCTTTCCTAGGGTTTCAGTTCAGAATCTGCTTTTTGAGGACATCGCACAGTGTCTGATGCCCTTTGAGACTTTTGTACATCCCTGTTTCAAGCAATGTCTTCAACCTAGCATTTTCATCAGCAATAGTAGTGGTATCCTCAGCAAAGGGGTTAGTTACCACATCAGCAGTTGAAGATATTGGAACAGTAGCAGCAGTAGAACATTCAGCAACAGAAGTAGCGTTATCACGCTCAAGGCATTTTAGACATGGTGGTTCAAATCCTTCCTGAGCGGAACTGATCTGTTGAGCGCGAAGTGACTCATTCTCTTTTTGAAGATCTTCATGAGTCGCTCTCAATTTCTCAAGCTCTTGCTTCCTTTGAAGATAATCATATGAGAGCTTTTCATGAGTTGTTGAGAGCGTTTCATGATGACTTTCAAGTTCTTGGTACTTAACATGAGGATTTTTTATGTCTTCAATTAAGGACTGAGAACGGGTCATTTCAGCGTCCAACAGGTCATCGCTTTTATCTAACAGTTTTTGAGTATATTCCATAGCTTTCTGTTGTTCAGTTGCAATTTTTGCAAGTGTTTTGTAGTTGGGTTTGGATTCACAATCAGAGTTATCTTCACTAGATGTTTGAAATTAAGCATCGCGTGATTTTACCTTGGCACCACGTGCCATGAAGCAGTAGGTGGGAGCAGAGTCGTCCTTATCATTAGCTTCAGCGTTGGTGACGGAGCCAGTGTCTTCAGTGTTGAAGATGGACTTGGCAACGTAGGCTGTAGCTAGAGCCAGACTTGCAACGCCATGGTCAGACTATTCCTCAGACTCCACCTCCGCCTCCTCAGAAGCAGACTCCTCCTCTGAATCCATCTCCTTGCCGACAAAAGCACAAGCCTTGCCAGATGAGCTCTTCTTATGAGATGAAGACTTGGATGAGGACTTGGAAGAAGACTTTGAGGATTTCTTCTTCTTCTTGTCATGAGAATCATTTTCCTTGCTCTTCATCTTTTTCTTGTTCTCATTGTCCCACTATGGACACTCAGAGATGTAGTGTCCAGGTTTGTTGCACTTGTGACATGTTCTCTTCTTGTAGTCATGAGTGGAAGCTTCATCATTTCTTTAGCTGGATCGTGAAGACTTTCTGAAGCCCTTCTTCTTAGTGAACTTCTGGAACTTCTTCACAAGCATAGCAAGTTCCTTTCCAATGTCTTCAGGATCATCAGAACTACAGTCAGATTCTTCTTCAGATGAGGAAACAACTTTTGCCTTCAAAGCACGAGTTCGGCCGTAGTTGGGACCATAGATATCTCTTTTCTCAGATAGCTGGAACTCATGTGTGTTGAGCCTCTCAAGTATATCAGACGGATCGAGTGTCTTGAAGTCAGGGCGTTCTTGTATCATGAGGGCAAGGGTGTCGAACGAGCTGTCAAGTGATCTTAATAGTGTCTTGACGATTTCATGCTTGGTAATCTCAGTGGCGCCGAGAGCACGAAGCTCATTTGTGATGTCAGTGAGGTGATCAAACATGAGCTGGACATTCTCATTATCATTTCTCTTGAAGCGGTTGAAGAGGTTGCGAAGAACACTGATCCTTTGATCTCTCTGGGTTGAGACGCCTTCGTTGACCTTGGAGAGCCAGTCCCAGACTAGCTTCGACGTTTCCAGAGCACTCACACGGCCATATGTCCTTTGGTCAGATGACCACAGATGATGTTCTTGGTAGTAGAATCCAGTTGAATGAACTTCTTGACATCGGCAGGGGTGACACCTTCACCAGTCTTGGGAACGCCATTCTTGATGACATACCAGAGGTCGACATCAATGGCTTCAAGATGCATGCGCATCTTATTCTTCCAGTAGGGATATTCAGTTCCATCGAAGACGGGGCAAGCAGCGGAGACTTTGATTATCCCTGCAGTCGACATAGCTAAAACTCAAGGTGGTTAAACTGAATCACACAGAACAAGGGAGTACCTTAATCTGATACCAATTAAAAGTGCTAGTTATCGACTAGAGGGGGGTGAATAGGCGATTTTTATGGAAGTCTTCAAAACATGAGAGTTTCAAAGACAAACAATAGAAATGAACCTATTGATATGCAGCGGAAGGTAAACTACACTAAGCAACCCATAGTCAAGTATGCAATGAAGTGAAAGCACGAAGACTAATAGCAGCTAGGTAGTAAGGATCAGGATGGAAGATGGTATGAAGCCAAATAACGATAGTAGTCACACAGTGAAGACAAATAGGTAAAGCAAATAGGCAATGACTTCACGAAGACGAACTGTAAGTAAGGAGAGGGAGAGGATAGAACCAGTCACTTGTTGAGGACACATGATTTGTTGGACCAGTTCCAGTTGCTGTGACAACTTTACGTCTGGTTAGGGAGGCTGAGATTCAACTCAGAAGACCGCGTCTTCACCTTATTCCCTTGAGCTAAGGACACCCAGTCCTCGCCCAATCACTCTGGTAAGTCTTCAAGGTAGACTTCCAAACCTTCACAGACTTCGTTCACCGGCGATCCACAATGACTGTTGGATGCTCAGAACGCGACGCCTAACCGGCTGGAGGATTCACAGTCCTCAAGTGTAACATGTCTTCAGGTCACGCGGACAGAAAGACTTCAGTGATGCCTAACACTCTTTGGCTCTGGGTGTTTGGGCTTTGTCCTCGCAAGGATTTCTCTCTCTCAAAAGCTTCGGAGGTGGGTTGCTCTCAAACGACAAAAGCCGTGCACTAACTCTGAGCATCCACCAATTTATGGTGTAGGGGGTGGGCTATTTATAGCCACTAGGCAACCCGTCCTGATTTCTCCGAAATGACCCTGGGTCACTAAGGAACTGACACGTGTTCCAACGGTCATATTTCAAACACACACGACAACTTTACTTGGGCTACAAGTAAAGCTGACTCATCCAGCTCTGGATAAGATTTGCTCTCATTGTCTTCGCTCGAAGACATAGGATTTTGGTTGAGCATCACTTCAGTCACTCTGACTTTGTTCACTGGGACCCCACTTAACAGTACGGTGGTTCCTACGACTCAACAAAGAAGAAAAGGAAACAACGAAACAACTAAGTCTTCGCGCTCCATAGTCTTCACGCAATGCCTTCTCTTGTCATAGTCTTCAATGTGAATATCTTCACATACCACCATTGTCTTCAATGTCTTCATACATTTTTAGGGGTCATCTCTGGTAGGTAAACCGACTCAATGAGGGACTACTACCTGTGTTATCCTGCAATTCTCACAAACACATTAGTCCCTCAGCCAGGTTTGTCGTCAATACTCCAAAACCAACTAGGGGTGGCACTAGATGCATTTACACTCAGTAGGAACAATCTTTTCAGAAAATCGACACCTTATTTAAAGCTGCTCTCTTGAGTGTTTTTGGTGAGAACATAGTTGATACTCATGCGTCAATTGATAATGAAAAAGGTATGTGGGTCGCACTCGAGGCCAAGTTTGGGGTCTCGGATGCCGGCACTGGTTGTATATCATGGAACAATTCTATGACTACATGATGACTAATGACCACTCCGTGGTTGAGCAAGCTCACGAGATACAGTCATTTACTAGAGAACTTGAGCACTTCAATTGTATGTTACCGGACAAGTTTGTTGCCGGAGGAATCATCACTAAGCTTCCTCACTCGTGGAGGAACTTTGCTACCTCTCTGAAGCATAAGAGGCAGGAGTTTTCCGTTCGGGATCTCATTGGTACTCTTGATGTGGAAGAAAAGGTGAGAGCAAAAGACATACGTGCTCGAGGTATTGAGGGAGGTTCTAGTGAATCTGGTACAGAAGAAAAACTTCTAGCCCAACAAGTTCAAGAACAAGGGCAACTTTGATGGTAAAGGGAAGTTTGATGGGAAGAGCAAGGCTTCACATCATACCAACTTCAAGAAGAAGACTGACAAGAAGAAAGGTGTTTGTCATGTGTGCGGAGTTCCTGATCATTGGGCTCCTAGTTGCCCTAACCGTTATGACAAGTGTCAACATGGGAAAGGTGACAAGACCGCTAATATTGTCATTGGTGCCATTGACATGAAGGATGCTGGGTATGGTATATTTCCCACTATTCTTTCATTATGTTATTCTCCTGATTGGTTGATTGACATGGGTGCTAATGTACATGTTTGCAGTGATATTTCCATGTTTTCTTCATATCAGACCACAAAGACTTCCACCATGCTGATGGGCAACGACTCAAGTGCTTCTGTTCGTGGTGTTGGCACAGTCGATTTGAAGTTTACTTTGGGGAAGATCGTGCGGCTGAAGAACGTGTATTATGTCCCCACTATCAATAAAAATCTTGTTAGCGGATCTCTTCTGTGTAGAGATGGCTACAAACTTGTTTTTGAGTCCAATAAATTTGTAATATCCAAGTGTTGAACCTTTGTTGGTAAAGGCTATGAATCAGGGGCTTGTTTCGCTTATCCTTGTTAGATGTTTGCAATAAAGTTGTTAATCATGTTTGCAACAATAGTGAACCAAATGTCTGGCATTCATGTCTCTGTCATGTTAAGTTGCATGACGCGGCTAGCCAAGTTGAACTTATCCCTAATTTCACCGTTGTTAAGGGATCTAAGTGCCAGTTTTGTGTGCAAGCTAAACAACCTCGTAAGTCTCATACGACTGCGGTAATAAGAAATCTTGCGCCACTGGAACTCACACATTCAGATCTTTGTGAAAGGAATGATGTTTTGACAAAAAGGTAGAAAGAAATATTTCATGACATTAATTGATGAATCCACTAGATACTGCCATGTGTATCTTTTGAAATCAAAAGATGAGGATTTGAACTTTATCAAGATCTATAAAGCTGAAGTGGAAAACCAACTTGATCGTAAAATTAAGAGGCTTAGGTCCGATCGTGCTGGAGAGTATTTTTCCGATGAGTTTGATTTTGTGTGTGCGGAACATGGTATAATCCATGAAAGAACGCCTCCCTATTCACCTCAGTCAAATGAGGTAGCCGAAAGAAAGAACCGTACTCTAACTGATTTGGTTAACGCCATGTTAGACACATCGAGTCTCTACAAGGCAGGGTGGGGGAGGCGATATTGACCGCATGTCATGTCCTAAACTGAGTTCCCACAAAGAACAAATGTAACATCCCAAATTTTCAATTTGGAATGTTATACATTAGATCATCATTGCATAGCATATTTTATTGCATTTTGGCAAATCCTCGATAAATCCTAAGCAACTCAAGGACCCTCGGAGAGAGTTGGGGATTTTCCCGGTTTTTCATATTTGATTTTTATCAAATAATAAAACGAGGATTTTTGGTTTTAACTATTTTTATCTCCGAAAATATTTTATATTAAAATAAATGAGAGGAGAAAATATGAATTCTCCAAAACAATTGAAATATTGGAGGAAAAATATCAAAATCAAATATTGGATTTTATTCGGATTTTATTTGCAATTTTAATTGCATTAAAAAAATTGCACGTTTTCAAAACTGCATTTTTGGGACAAGAAAATGTTCACCTTGTTCTAATTATTTTAATTAGACGGGGAAAATTTGTTTTAGTATTGTTGGATTTTTATTTATATTTCTGCGATTTTTTTTGATTCGGCGAATATTAAAAAAAAACCACGCCCGACTGGGCCGAGGCCCAGCCGAGCCAGGCCGGCCCATCCCCGCGTCGTCTCCCTCCCGAGCACGCCGCCGCGCCGCCCGAGTCC
>NC_057814.1:501713284-501721361 GCF_018294505.1 Triticum aestivum
CTGCCCGCCGAGGTAGCCGAAGCCGCCGCCGCCGAGTCCGGTTTAAAAAAAAACGGATTCGGTATATTTTTTTCTAAACCCTAGTTTTTTAGATCGGTTTATTTTTTTTTGTTTTATTACTTAGTGAACGTTAACCGACCCGTTCGTTTTAACGAACGTGTTCATCGGATTGTTGCTGTTAACGAACGTCTGTTCGTTTAACTGATCGTCAGTTTTTCTTTTTCGTCGGATATTCCGCGATTATTCCAGATCGCGATTTCTGATCAGATCTTCGTTTTTGTTTAACTTTTCGCTCGTTTATCAGAATCAGGCGATTCAAGCGCCTAGAGTTTCGTCTCGAAATTCTCTTTCCGTTTAACCCACTCAAACAAGTTTTTGCTACTGTAAAATTTGACCTAGATCCAGATTAGTAAACGAAGCTTGTTTCTTTCGCCGTTTGACTTTCGTTGCTTCGTTTGAGTTGAATCTTTTTGCAAACCGGAGTTCTTAAGTTGAACTTTCTGGTTGGATCTTTTATTTGAGTTTTACTTGTGCATTAGATGAGTACTTATTGATTGCTTGTTTGTTTGCGATAGAGTACCCGGAGTGCGCCGCTTGCTACTTCGATTCTCTAGGTTTCGCGGATCATCAGCAAGGCAAGTAACACTTTGATCATAGTTTCCATACCCAGTTTTTATTGCATTTGATCAACCCTCAAACATTGCATGATTAGGATCTAATTAAATTGTGGGTATTGGGAAGTAGTTGAGGTAGTACCTATTACCTGTTTTACTATCAAACCCTTGGGAGTTACTTCTACGTTGCTTATATCGCTATGCTATGCTTGTAGACGTGGATTGGGTTTGAGAGATATTCACGACAGATGTGAGATTGTTAACTAATGGTTTACCTAAGGTGGCAACTAAAACTCACATCTGGGTGGATTGAGGCACCTGGAGAACCCAGTGCTGCGTGTATTTTTGGATATCCCGGAGTACCCGTGTGATCATCCTATGGACCGCCACCCAGGCTCAAAGGGATCATGAGATTATTCATGCTAGAAACTTCCGTGTGCAGCCACAGGATATTATGGGCTCTAGCATAGTTGATTAAGTTGTGTGAGCTCTTGAAGAGGTAGACTAGCAGATGTAGGGGATGTAGGTGGTACGGTCTACCCAGAGTAGAGAGTTTACGCTTCTGAAAGACTGTGTCTCGATCATCCGTTTCTCAAACATCATGTAGTGTGAGAATCAAGCGGAGGCGATCGAGTCTTGTGGGGAAAAGTGCACAAACCTCTGCAGAGTGTATAAACTAATCATGGTTAGCCGTGTCCCCGGTTATGGACAACTTGAGTATCTAGTACTTGGATTATCATGTGAATCTCATCACCATGTTACTTTAATTAATTTTGTTGGGTTAATGATGATACTTAATTGGGATTGAGTTGGAGGTACCTTCTCAATGTTTCACAACCACCATGATAGTTAAATAAAATTTATTCCTTTGTAGTAGGGAAAAATTGGCCTTTCGCAAAACTGTAACCATAGAGCTTTCCACCAGCCATATATGCATGTAGTATATCATTATTCTGTTCATTACTCTGTGTGTGTTACATTGCCAGCATATTCCATGTGCTGACCCGTTTTCGGGCTGCAACATTTTATGTTGCAGACTTTTCAGACGACGAGTAAGGTGGCTTAGGTCGTGGTCTTATACTCAGTGATGCCGTTGGAGTTGATGGACTCACTTATCTTCCAAGCCTTCCGCTGTTATCGTATTAGATGGCCTTAAGCCATATTTATCATACTTATTCTCTTTTGAGATATTCGTTGTAATAAGTGTGTGATTGCTACTCTGTTATAAATCCTCCATTTGTACTGTGCGTGTCAGCATTACTGATCCAGGGATGACACTGGTGCACAGCAGCACAGACTGTTTGAGGTCTGGTCGCTACAAAGGTGGTATCAGAGCACACGCTGACTGTAGGACACGAGCACTAAGCTTAAACCCTAGAACACTTCTCTCTTCTCATTTCTGACTCCTCTCCACTTTCTACTCTTTTAGGAATGGCGGATGCAAGGAGCAAGTTCATGCAACCAGATGAAGATACGCCTTTTGGACGACACTTGAAGGAAGTCACTAAGTACTTGAACATTGGAATACCAAGCATCACCGGAACCTACAACGCCACATTACCTAAAGAGGAGAGCTGGAAGATTCAAGTTCAAGTTCCAGGAAGGACGTTTGCGCCAGTCACTAAGCCTATAAAATTGGCTTTTGAAGCACCAACCTGGAGTTTAGGGAAGAGCATGGCAGCCCACATCTCTATGGGACGCATTGGAGAAGTCTACCACAGGGAGCTTAAGGATACTATTTATCAGATTTGTGGACGCCGAGACGAGCAATGGGAGATGATCAGCACCAAGAAGGATGGATCCATTGTAGCTTTCATCCAGGAGCAAAACCAACACATTCGTCGCCAGAAGAACCAGATGTGCTCAGACAAGATAGACCTGAAGAAGGCATTGACGAAGATCAAGGAGTTGGAGGAAGAACTCAAGGCTACACGCGAGGATTATTTGGAGGAAATCGTCGCACTAGTAGGGAAGAATGACGACCTGGAGAAGAAGATTGGAGTATTCATGGGAAATTCAGTGCCAAAAGCAGAAGATGATGAATGCGCTTGCCCGGATAACTACATCATCATCGACGACACCGACTCGGACCCCAGTGAAGACGACTTTGTTGATGAAGCTGGAGCGGATATCATGGAGTCTTCGACTGATCAAAATTTCTAGTAGACCACCATATCAGTAGTAGTTTTCCCCCATATAATAGTATAGTTCAAGCACTTTTGTAACGCCAATTAGATCGATTGTATGCCTTGTTTGAATTGATTGAGTGATATTGATTGTGTTTGCCTCATGAGCATATGGGTAGTGTTTTCCCTTTAGACCTCATTCTATTCTAAACCCTCATCTTTTCTAACCTATCAGATGCCTCCGAGACGCGACACCGGATTTGTTTTCCCACCGGAGATCACCCAGTTGATTCAGCAACAGAATGCCCTGATGCAAGTGTTAGTACAGAACCAAGGCAACAACAACAACAACCCACCACCACCACCTGTTGATCACTTAGCCCGTTTCTTGAGGCTAAATCCGCCGGTGTTTTCCAGCAGCACCGAGCCAATAGTTGCAGATGATTGGCTCCGCAAAGTTGGAAGGGAGTTGGCCACTGCAGGATGCACCGATGAGGAAAGAGTGCGTTTTGCCGCGCATCAGCTTGATGGACCCGCAGCATCATGGTGGGAGAATTACACAGCCACGCACCCTATTGACACTGTCACATGGGACCAGTTTCAGCAAGCTTTCCGTACAGCCCATGTTTCAGCAGGAGCTATGGCTATGAAGAAGCGTGAGTTTCGTAACCTACGCCAAGGAGGACGCACCGTAGGCCAGTATGTGGAGGATTTTAATAAGTTAGCACATTATGCACCAGATGACGTTGCTACAGATGCAGCCAAGCAGGAGAAGTTCCTCGAAGGACTGAATGATGAGCTGAGCATGCAGCTAATGGTAGCAACCTTCAACAACTACCAGGAGTTGGTAGATAGAGCGCTCATGATTGAAGGGAAGCAGTAGCAGATTGAAAACCGTAAGAGGAAGTATGGACAAGGGAAGTATAATTCTGGAGCTCAGCAGAAGCCACGTTTTACCTCGAAACCGGGAGGACAGTTTCAGCATACCCATGGAGGAGGTAGTTCGCACCACCATAATGGACCCAAGAATGGTAATGGGAATGGAGGAAGCAACGGGCAGAACTGCACCAACCCTTCAACCCCAGCCAAGAGGGACCTAAGTCACATTACTTGTTTCAAGTGCCAGAAGACTGGACATTATGCAACCGACTGTCCTGAAGCCTAGAATGGAAATGGCAATGGAAGCTCTGGGAAGAAGCCGAACCCTTTCAACAAAGGACAAGTGAACCACGTGAGCGTGGAAGAGGTTGAAGCACAGCCTGATGCAGTAATAGGTAAGTTTATGGTTAAGTCATTTACTGCACTCGTTCTTTTTGATACTGGTGCATCGCATTCATACATATCAAGGGGATTTGTGGATAAGTATAAACTGCCAACCCAAGCCCTTAGGTCACCCATGTTAGTAACCTCGCCAGGAGCAGAGTATACGGCTAGTTTATGGTGTGAACGGTTACCATTAAGGATTGGTAACTACCTGTTTCCCTCAGACCTAATAATATTGGAATCGCAAGGATTGGATGTGATATTAGGCATGGATTGGTTATCAAAGTATGAAGGGAACATTGAGTGCGCCAGTAAGTTGATTTTGCTTACCACCCCAGAAGGAAGAAGGATTAAGTATGTATCCCGGCATGTGCCGAAGAGGACTCAAGTGAATTCCTTATCAGGAGTTGTACAGGAGGAAGTACCAGTGGTGAAGGATTACCCGGATGTATTTCCAGAAGAGTTGCCAGGCATGCCACCGGATAGAGACATTGAGTTCTTGATTGAACTTTTGCCAGGCACAGGGCCAATATCTAAGAGACCGTACAGGATGCCCGCAAAAGATTTGGAGGAGATTAAGAAGCAGATTAAGGAGTTATTGGATAAAGGCTATATTCGCCCAAGTTCGTCACCTTGGGGATCACCAGTACTTCTAGTAGAGAAGAAGGATGGATCGTTGAGGATGGTTGTTGATTACCGTGGATTGAATGAAGTGACCATCAAAAACAAGTACCCACTGCCAATGATCAATGATTTGTTTGACCGCTTACAAGGAGCTAAGGTATTTTCCAAGACCGATCTACGATCAGGATACCATCAGTTAAAGATTCGAGAGCAGGATATACCTAAGACGGCTTTTACCACCAGGTATGGGCTATATGAGTATACCGTTATGTCATTTGGTCTGACTAACGCACCTGCCTATTTCATGAACCTGATGAACAAAGTGTTTATGGAGTTTTTGGATAAGTTCGTCGTGGTGTTCATAGACGATATTTTGGTCTACTCAAAGAACGAAGAGGAGCATAAGGAGCATTTACGTTTGGTACTCGAGAAGCTCAGAGAACATCAGTTATACGCCAAGTTCAGCAAATGTGAATTTTGGCTGAAGGAAGTTGGATTCCTCGGACATGTTATATCCGGAGAAGGAATAGCAGTAGACCCCGCCAAAGTTGACACAGTAACAAGTTGGGAATCACCCACGTCAGTTGGAGAAATCTGGAGTTTTCTTGGACTTGCAGGATACTACCGGAGGTTCATCGAGAATTTCTCGAAGATTGCTAAGCCCATGACTGAGCTGTTAAAGAAGGACACCAAGTTCAATTGGACTGAGGAATGTGAAGCTAGTTTCCAAGAGCTGAAGGAACGATTGGTTACATCACCAGTGCTGATTCTGCCAGATCAACGCAAGGATTATGAAGTTTATTGCGACGCTTCTCGTCGAGGACTTGGAGCAGTGCTTATGCAGGAAGGAAGAGTTGTTTCATATGCTTTACGACAACTTAAACCCCATGAGAAGAATTATGCCACGCATGATTTGGAATTAGCCGCCGTAGTGCATGCGTTGAAGACATGGAGACATTTTCTCATCGGAAACCATTGTGAGGTGTACACGGATCACAAGAGTTTGAAGTACATTTTCACGTAGAAGGAGTTGAATCTCAGGCAGAGGAGATGGTTGGAGCTTATTAAGGACTATGATATGAGATTGCATTATCACCCAGGGAAGGCTAACGTAGTAGCAGATGCGTTGAGCCGCAAGAGCCATGTCAACACACTCATGACAGGAGAGTTACCCCAGGAGTTAGCCGAGGATCTTCGCGAGCTATGTATGGAGATAGTTCCAAGAGGCTATTTAGCAACGTTGGAGATTCAGTCTACCTTGATGGAAAAGATCAGAGAAGCTCAGAAGACAGATAAGGAGATTGATGAGATAAAGGAAAAGTTGAGCAAAGGAAAAGCCAAGGGATTTCGTGAGGATGAGCACGATACCTTATGGTTTGAGGACCGCGTTTATGTGCCCAATGATCCGGAGATCAGGAAGTTGATCTTGCAAGAGGCCCATGATTCACCATATTCGATTCACCGAGGAAATACCAAGATGTATTTGGATTTGAAGGATACTTTCTGGTGGACCGGAATGAAGAAGGATATTGCGGAGTATGTAGCAGTTTGTGATGTATGTCAGAGAGTGAAGGCAGAACATCAGAAGCCAGCGGGATTGCTACAACCATTGCCGATACCCGAATGGAAGTGGGATAAACTAGGCATGGATTTTATCACGGGATTGCCAGGACTCGTTCAGGCTATGACTCAATATGGGTTGTAGTCGACCGTTTGACGAAAGTAGCTCATTTCATCCCAGTGAAGACCACTTACACCAGTGCTAAGTTGGCAAAGATATACATGACCAGAATCGTATGTTTGCATGGAGTTCCGAGGACCATTGTATCAGATAGAGGAACCCAGTTTACCTCGAAGTTTTGGAATCAGTTACATGAAACTTTGGGAACCAGGCTAGAATTCAGCACAGCCTTTCACCCACAGACAGATGGACAAACCGAGAGAGTCAATCAGATTTTGGAAGACATGTTGAGAGCTTGTGCGCTAGATTATGGATCTAGTTGGGACGACAATTTGCCGTATGCAGAGTTTTCTTACAACAACAGTTATCAGACCAGTTTGAAGATGGCCCCTTTCGAAGCTTTGTACGGAAGGAGGTGTAGAACACCATTGTTATGGGACGAAGTTGGGGACCGTCAGTTGTTTGGACCAGATTTGATTAAAGAGTCTGAATAGAAAGTGAGGTTGATTCGCGATAGGCTCAAGGTAGCCCAGTCCAGACAGAAGAGTTATGCGGATTCAAAACGTAAGGAGACAGTTCACGAAGTCGGAGACAGAGTTTATCTTCGAGTATCACCACTTCGAGGAGTGAAGCGCTTTGGAGTTAAGGGAAAGTTAGCGCCTCGTTTTGTAGGACCATATAGAGTTTTGGAACGTATGGGAGAAGTTGCCTACAAGCTGGAATTGCCTGAAGGATTGTCAGGAGTTCATGATGTATTTCACATTTCCCAGTTGAAGAAGTGCCACGCAGAGATGGCTGAGATACCGCTGAGAGATACAGTGCCACTGGAAGCGATTCAGCTGGAAAGTGATTTGACCTATGAGGAGAAACCAGTTAAGATTCTTGAGTATGCCAGCCGAGTCACCCGCAGTAAGGTTATCAAGTTTTGCAAAGTCCAGTGGAGTCACCATACGGAAGATGAAGCCACCTGGGAGCGAGAGGAAGATCTACGGAAGAACCACTCTCACCTATTTTCTAGCCAACCCGAATCTCGAGGGCGAGATTCATCTTAAGGGGGTAGGTTTGTAACATCCAAAATTTTCAATTTGGAATGTTATACATTAGATCATCATTGCATAGCATATTTTATTGCATTTTGGCAAATCCTCGATAAATCCTAAGTAACTCAAGGACCCTCGGAGAGAGTTGGGGACTTTCCCGGTTTTTCATATTTGATTTTTATCAAATAATAAAACGAGGATTTTTGGTTTTAATTATTTTTCTCTTCGAAAATATTTTATATTAAAATAAATAAGAGGAGAAAATATGACTTCTCCAAAACAATTGAAATATTGGAGGAAAAATATCAAAATCAAATATTGGATTTTATTCGGATTTTATTTGCAATTTTAATTGCATTAAAAAAAATTGCACGTTTTCAAAACTGCATTTTTGGGCCAAGAAAATGTTCACCTTGTTCTAATTATTTTAATTAGACGGCGAAAATTTGTTTTAGTATTGTTGGATTTTTATTTATTTTTCTGCGATTTTTTTGATTCGGCGAATATTTTTTTTAAAAAAAAACCCGCGCCCGACTGGGCCGAGGCCCAGCCGAGCCAGGCCGGCCCATCCCCGCGTCGTCTCCCTCCCGAGCACGCCGCCGCGTCGCCCGAGTCCGGCTCGAGCACGCCCCGCCGCCGCCATGCCCCCTCCTCCATGCCACCCCCTCCCCCTCCATAAATACCCCCCTCCCCGCCACCT
The DNA here is from genome assembly GCF_018294505.1 of Triticum aestivum. NCBI lineage: Eukaryota > Viridiplantae > Streptophyta > Magnoliopsida > Poales > Poaceae > Triticum > Triticum aestivum. The sequence continues at coordinate 501,721,333 of NC_057814.1, forward strand.
CTCCCCATCCCCGCCGCCCCCAACCCGCA
>NC_057814.1:501721717-501728177 GCF_018294505.1 Triticum aestivum
CGCCTGAGCCCCGCCGCCCCTCGCCGCCCCGCCGGAGCTGCCCGCCGAGGTAGCCGAAGCCGCTGCCGCCGAGTCCGTTTTTTTTAAAACCGATTTGGTTTATTTTTTTCTAAACCCTAGTTTTTTTAGATCGGTTTATTTTTTTTGGTTTTATTACTTAGTGAACGTTCACCGACCCGTTCGTTTTAACGAACGTGTTCGTCGGATTGTCGCTGTTAACGAACGTCCGTTTGTTTAACTGTTCGTCAGTTTTTCTTTTTCGTCGGATTTTCCGCAATTATTCCAGATCGCGATTTCTGATCAGATCTTCGTTTTCGTTTAACTTTTCGCTCGTTTATCGGAATCAGGCGATTCAAGCGCCTAGAGTTTCGTCTCGAAATTCTCTTTCCGTTTAACCCACTCAAACAAGTTTTTGCTACTAGAAAATTTGACCTAGATCCAGATTAGTAAACGAAGCTTGTTTCTTCCGCCGTTTGACTTTCGTTGCTTCGTTTGAGTTGAATCTTTTTGCAAACCGGAGTTCTTAAGTTGAACTTTCTGGTTGGATCTTTTATTTGAGTTTACTTGTGCATTAGATGAGTACTTATTGATTGCTTGTTTGTTTGCGATAGAGTACCCGGAGTGCGCCGCTTGCTACTTCGATTCTCTAGGTTTCGCGGATCATCAGCAAGGCAAGTAACACTTTGATCATACTTTTCCATACCCAGTTTTTATTGCATTAGATCAACCCTCAAACATTGCATGATTAGGATCTAATTAAATTGTGGGTATTGGGAAGTAGTTGAGGTAGTACATATTACCTGTTTTACTATCAAACCCTTGGGAGTTACTTCTACGTTGCTTATATCGCTATGATATGCTTGTAGACGTGGATTGGGTTTGAGAGATATTCACGACAGATGTGAGATTGTTAACTAATGGTTTACCTGAGGTGGCAACTAAAACTCACATCTGGGTGGATTGAGGCACCTGGAGAACCCAGTGCTACCTGTATTTTTGGATATCCCGGAGTACCCGTGTGATCATCCTATGGACCGCCACCCAGGCTCAAATGGATCATGAGATTATTCATGCTAGAAACTTCCGTGTGCAGCCACAGGCTATTATGGGCTCTAGCATAGTTGATTAAGTTGTGTGAGCTCTTGAAGAGGTAGACAAGCAGATGTAGGGGATGTAGGTGGTACGGTCTACCCAGAGTAGAGAGTTTACGCTTCTGAAAGACTGTGTCTCGGTCATCCGTTTCTCAAACATCATGTAGTGCGAGAATCAAGCGGAGGCGATCGAGTCTTGTGGGGAAAAGTGCACAAACCTCTGCAGAGTGTATAAACTAATCATGATTAGCCGTGTCCCCGGTTATGGACAACTTGAGTATCTAGTACTTGGATTATCATGTGAATCTCATCACCATGTTACTTTAATTAATTTTGTTGGGTTAATGATGATACTTAATTGGGATTGAGTTGGAGGTACCTTCTCAATGTTTCACAACCACCATGATAGTTAAATAAAATTTATTCCTTTGCAGTAGGGAAAAAATGGCTGTTCGCAAAACTGTAACCATAGAGCTTTCCACCAGCCATATATGCATGTAGTATATCATTATTCTGTTCATTACTCTCTATGTGTTACATTGCCAGCATATCCCATGTGCTGACCCGTTTTCGGGCTGCAACGTTTCATGTTGCAGACTTTTCAGACGACGAGTAAGGTGGCTTAGGTCGTGGTCTTATACTCAGTGATGCCGTTGGAGTTGATGGACTCACTTATCTTCCAAGCCTTCCGCTATTATCGTATTAGATGGCCTTAAGCCATATTTATCATACTTATTCTCTTTTGAGATATTCGTTGTAATAAGTGTGTGATTGCTACTCTGTTATAAATCCTCCATTTGTACTGTGCGTGTCAGCATTACTGATCCAGGGATGACACTGGTGCACAGCAGCACAGACTGTTTGAGGTCTTGTCGCTACAACAAAGAGATAACTCCATTCGAGGAATGGGAGAAGAAAAGGTTGAAACTCTCTTACCTATGAACTTGGGGCTGCTTGGCAAAAGTCAATGTGCCAATTTCAAAGAAACGCAAGCTTGGACCAAAAACTATAGATTGTGTTTTCCTTTGGTATGCTTTTCATAGCATTGGTTATAGATTCTTGATTGTAAAATCTGAGGTGTCAGACATGCATGTTGGCACAATAACGGAGTCGAATGATGCGACTTTCTTTGAAGATATCTTTCCCACGAAGAATATGGGTAGCTCATCAAATCAGTAGTTGCCTAATTCATCGAGTCAGGATGAAGTTGCAATTTCTGAACCTACCATTACGATGCAACATCTTGAAGATCCTGTGGAGGACAATAACAAGACTCCTAAAAGGAGCAAGAGACATAGGACTGCAAAGTCTTTTGGTGATGATTTTCTTGTGTATCTCGTAGATGACACTCCCAGCTCTATTTCAGCGGCCTATACATCTGAAGATGCTGACTACTAGAAGGAAGCCGTCCATAGTGAGATGGATTCCATCTTGGCAAATGAAACTTGGGAGATCACTGATCGTCCTTATGGGTGCAAACCTATAGGATGCAAATGGGTATTCAAGAAGAAACTTACACCTGATGGTACTATTGATAAGTACAAGGCACAGCTCACGGCCAAGGGTTATACCCAAAAGAAGGGTGAAGACTTCTTTGATACTTACTCACATGTGGCTCAACTGACGACTATTCAAGTACTACTTCCATTATCTGCCTCACATGGTCTTCCCGTTCATCAAATGGATGTTAAGACTACTTTCCTAAATGGAGAGTTGAACGAGGAAATTTACATGGAACAACCAGATGGGTTTATAGTGGACGGTCAGGAAGGAAAGGTGTGCAAATTGTTGAAGTCTTTGTATGGACTTAAGCAAGAACCTAAGAAGTGGCATGAGAAGTTTGAAAGAACTTTAACAGCTGCAGGCTTTGTTGTAAACAAATCTGATAAAATGTGTGTACTATCGCCATGGTGGGGGCGAGGGGGTTATCCTTTGCTTATACGTTGATGACATATTGTTTTTCAGAACAACTCTGAATGTTATTAAGGAGGTCAAGGATTTCCTATTTCCCTGTTTTGAGATGAAGGATTTAGGAGTAGTTGATGTTATTTTGAACATCAAGCTGTTAAGAGATGATGATGGTGGGATTACATTGCTTCAATCTCATTATGTGGAAAAGATCTTGAGTCGCTTTGGCTATAGTGACCGCAAACCCTCTCCAACACTGTATGATGCTAGCGTGCTCCTTTGAAGAATCGAAGAATTGCTAGAGATCATTTGAAATATTCTCACATTATTGGCTCACTTATGTATTTAGCTAGTGCTAGAAGACCTGACATCTCTTTTGCTGTTAGCAAATTGAGCCGATTTGTTTGAAAACCGGGAGATGATCACTGTAAAAGCTTTAGAGAGAGTTATGCATCATTTGAAAGGCACTGCGAATTATGGAATTCACTACACTAGGTACCCAAAGGTGCTTGAAGGGTATAGTGACTCAAACTGGATCTCAGATGCTGATGATATAAAGGCCATGAGCGGATATGTATTCAAGCATGGAGGTGGCACTGTTTCTTGGAAGTCTTGCAAGAAGACCAGCTTAACGAGGTCAACAATGGAAGCAGAACTCACAACACTAGATATAGCTATGGTCAAAGCAGATTGGCTTGGTCCGCTCTTGAATGACTTGACGGTTGTTGAGAAACATGTACCGGGTATACTTATGAACTGCGACAATCAAACTGTGATCACAAAAGTGAGCAGCTCAAACAATAGCATGAAGTCATCAAGACATGTTCAGAGAAGGTTAAAATCTGTTAGGAAAATGAGAAACTCCAGAGTTATTGCATTGGATTATATCCAAACGTCTAAAAATCTGGCAGATCTTTTTATTAAGGGTCTATCACGTAATGTGATAGATAATGCATAGAAGGAGATGGGTATGAGACCCACAATATGAGTTGTTCACAGTGGTAACCTAGTCTATGTGGTCGAGTTAGAAACACCATGAAGAATCCTCTTTAAGCTAAGAATATAACCATCTTCTGTTGTGACCTGCCATAGATTTAGGTTGTATACTTTACAAAAGGCCAGAATTGTCTTATGGAAGCATAACATTGCAGTTTAAGACAATGTCTAGGAGTACATTCATAAGAGCTCACATACCATGTGATCTTCACATGGATAGCCAAAAGATGCTGCTCTTGTCTTGCACGTACTAAACGGATGGGGTGAAGGTTCACAACGTGGACCAATATCATACAGAGAACTGTTGTTCCTACATGAGTGAGTTGTTCATGAGTTAAAGACAAGCGAAAGAATCAACAAGCTTAGGGTCTTTCCACTCCTTATTCTCCTCGTATCGATATCTCACCCCATAAAACATGATTACTACAGTAGCATAATCATGAGAACACACAAAAGCTATAAAATATTGGGTTGTCTCCCAACAAGCGCTTTTCTTTAATGCCTTTTTAGCTAGGCACGATATTTTAATGGTACTCTTCCAAGTCAAATTTCGATGATAACTTTATTCATACTCTAAAAGATATAAGTGAAGTTCATAGAGCATTCCACAATTAACATGGATTGACCAATATCCAAGCTCAAAATATATAAGTGAAGCACACGAAGCATTCTATAAAGCCATACTCAAAAGATTTAAGTGAAGCACAAAAAGCATTCTATAAAGCCATACTCAAAAGATTCAAGTGAAGCACATGAAGCATTCTATAAAGCCATACTCAAAAGATTTAAGTGAAGCACATGAAGCATTCTATAAATCAATGAAGGACTATCTCATAATAGCATGGTTCATAAAGGAAAAAACAGAAAAATAAACACAAAAGACACATATCATGTGAACAAAAAAAACCGAGATATACCGATAATTGTTGAGGAATAAAGATGGGATGTCAACCGGGGCATCCCCAAGCTTAGATGCTTGAGTATCCTTGAAATATTTACTTGGGGTGCCTTGGGCATCCCCAAGCTTGAACTCTTGCCTCTCCTTATTCTTCTCATATTGATAACTCCTCGATCTTCGAACACTTCATCCACACAAAACTTAACAAAAAACCTTGTGAGATCCGTTAGTATAATAAAGCAAATCACTACCTTTAGGTACTGTTGTGAACTCATTCCAATTTCATATTAGCATTATATCTACTGTATTCCAACTTCACCATGATTCATACACCCAAATACTACCCATAGATTCATCAAAATAAGTGAACAACACATAGAAAACAGAATCTGTGAAAAATAGCACAGTCTGTAGTAATCTGGAAACTTCGTATACTTCTGTAACTCCAAATTTTTTAAAACTTTAGGACAACCTAAACAATTTGCATAGCAGTACTGTTTAAAAATTTCTTGATTTTATCACGCTCCAGTAAAAAATGTAAATTCAATTACTACAACAAAAGTTTCTGTTTTTTCTGCTGCACACACCAAACAAGCAATTTAAACATTCTAAAGCCAAGCCTTGACACATTATTTTTATAAAACAATGAATATATACAAGGGGATACTTATTTTTGAGAAACTTCCATGAAAAATTCTACATTGTTACCATGAGCATGAACACAAGTGTTCAAGGTCGACCCTCACTTCTCCGATGCATAGCCTTCCAATCACTTCTCTTTTTGAAAAAGTTTTTAGGCATAAGAAGCAAGTAATTTTTTTGTATTTTGTATTATTTAAAAAAAATCACCCACAACTAAAGAAAACAAAAGGGAAAACATAATCTACTTAGTGAAGAACTTGTTGCATTTTATTAAATCATCGAGATTCCGAGTTTACCACTGACTTAACATCGTCGGGTGGTATCTGAAACCATGTTTTACACAACTTATTCATGCAATTTTCCTTAACTACCCCCTTCGTCTAGGTGTGTAAGTCATCTTACGTTGTGCACTGCGACCAAGGCGGAGAGGAAAACGAGAAAACTTAATGTCTTTTTGTTAATTAATAGCATTGCATGCAATGAACTAACCACTGCATGTCATGTTTATTAGTCTCAAGTCATTGAAATCATGCACGGCTCACGTCTCTTATTGGTTGATATGTCACAAAACAAGAAACGGGGAGGGAGTTAATGTACCGTGCCTAAGTGTTTTGGGATTATTTGGTTTTCGTAAGGTTACTTACACACCTAGACAGAGGGAGTACAACATGTACAGTGCCATTAGCAAAACGACACATCCAACCGACTTAGCCTCTCCAACTACCAATATTAGGCCATCTTCAAGGCGGACCTTTAAATCGCCCGCATATGTCTGAACCGCGAGGTCTAGATGTGGTTTGTCATTCAATGCAGACATGTATTGGTCCGCCGAGCGGTCCAGACGTACTTTTTTCGGCAAACCCGAGACAAACATGGGGGGCTTGGCGTGAGTCCGGACAACAACCACATAGGAATCGACACCCCC
>NC_057814.1:502028426-502149275 GCF_018294505.1 Triticum aestivum
GATTGGGGATTGCGAGCATTCGCAACATATTGAATCAATGGACTCAAAATGATAGTGACAAGGGTTGCCAATAAGATTAATATACTTATGGGATTAACCATAATGAAAGCAAGCAAGAATTTCAAGAGCAATAAGCTGCTAAGGATTTTCGGAAGATCGAATAGTATTTCGAAGACCTTAGTGAAACACATAAACAACTGGGGATGGGCGGATACTCGGTATGTGTGAGGAATTATCCGTAGGAGTGTTCATGTGGGTAATGAACTGCAAGACAGTAGGCACAAAGAATTCTCGGAACTATAGAGAGAATTTTCAGGGTATCTTGTAATAACAAGATCCATGGGATTGAAAGAGCAAGTGTATGTAGTTATCCATAATGATATAACAGTGGTAGGGAATTTGCAAAGGCAGTGGGCACAAGTGTCTCGAGAGAACATCGGAGATTATCTTCGGAATCTTCTGGTGCAGCCGGCGATCATCTGGACTGAAGGGGCTCTCCGGGAGAAAGTATTTTCGAGAACCTAAAGTTAGATTTTAGTAAATTCAGTAAACCCGAATAGAAGAGAGATAAGAGTCCCAGAGTATAGACGAGGAATAAAAGATCCTAATACCACCCAATGGCGATGTGGGCCCGTAAGCCACACAGCCATGTTAGTAAAAGGTTTGCAATGACTAGACTCCACTTCGGCCAAGGAGTGTGGAAGGGGGGTTCCTACAGGTAGTCGGCTCTGATACCAACTTGTGACGCCCCTGTTTAAATCGTACAAAATCATGCACGCAAATGTGTACGATCAAGATCAGGGACTCACGGGAAGATATCACAACACAACTCTACAACATAAATAAGTCATACAAGCATCATAATACAAGCCAGGGGCCTCGAGGGCTGGAATACAAGTGCTCGATCATAGACGAGTCAGCGGAAGCAACAATATCTGAGTATAGACATTAGTTAAACAAGTATGCCTTAAGAAGGATAGCACAAACTGGGATACAGATCGAAAGAGGCGCAGGCCTCCTGTCTGGGATCCTCCTAACTATTCCTGGTCGTCGTCAGCGGGCTGCACGTAGTAGTAGGCACCTCCGGTGTAGTAGGAGTCATCGTCGACGGTGGCGTCTGGATCCTGAGCTCCGGCATCTGGTTGCGACAACCAGGTAGAAGGGAAAGGGGGAAAAGAGGGAGAAAGCAACCGTGAGTACTCATTCAAAGTACTCGCAAGCAAGGAGCTACACTACATATGCATGGGTATATGTGTAAATGGCCATATCGGTGGACTGAACTGCAGAATGCCAGAATAAGGGGGGATAGCTAGCCCTGTCGAAGACTACGCTTCTGGCAGCCTCCATCTTGCAGCATGTAGAAGAGAGTAGATTGAAGTCCTCCAAGTATCATCGCATAGCATAATCCTACCCGGCGATCCCCTCCTCGTCGCCCTGTTAGAGAGCGATCACCGTGTTATATCTGGCACTTGGAAGGGTGTGTTTTATTAAGTATCCGGTTCTAGTTGTCATAAGGTCAAGGTACAACTCCGGGTCGTCCTTTTACCGAGGGACACGGCTATTCGAATAGATAAACTTCCCTGCAGGGGTGCACCACATAACCCAACACGCTCGATCCCATTTGGCCGGACACACTTTTCGGGGTCATGCCCGGCCGCGGAAGATCAACACGTCGCAGCCCCACCTAGGCACAACAGAGAGGTCAGCACGCCGGTCTAAATCCTATGCGCGCAGGGGTCTGGGCCCATCGCCCATTGCACACCTACATGTTGCGTACGCGGCCGGAAGCAGACCTAGCCTAGTGGCGTTCCAGTCCAATCCGGCGCGCGCCGCTCAGTCGCTGACGTCAAGAAGAGCTTCGGCTGATACCACGACGTCGAGTGCCCATAACTGTTCCCGCGTAGTTGGTTAATGCGTATAGACCAAATGGCCAGACTCAGATCAAATACCAAGATCTCGTTAAGCGTGTTAAGTATCCGCGAACGCTGACCAGGGCCAGGCCCACCTCTCTCCTAGGTGGTCTCAACCTGCCCTGTCGCTCCGCCACAAAGTAACAGTCGGGGGCCGTCAGGAACCCAGGCCCACCTCTACCGGGATGGAGCCACCTGTCCTTTCAGCCCCCTCATCAGAATCACTTGCGGGTACTCAACGAGCCGACCCGACTTTAGTCACCTCCCGAAGTGATCACGGCCCAGTAGTATAGCATGGCAGACGGACAAGAGTGTAGGGCCGCTGATGGAACACTAGCATCCTATACTAAGCAGTAGGATAGCAGGTAAGGGTAACAACAGTAGCAACAATGACAGGCTATGCAACAGAATAGGATTAACCGAAATCAGTACCATGCTACACTACTCTAATGCAAGCAGTATAGAGAAGAATAGGCGATATCTGGTGATCAGGGGGGCGGGGGCTTTCCTGGAAGCTCTGCCGAAAAGGAAGAAGTGTCGTCGTCGACGTAGTCGATCACAGGGGCGGCATCGGTCTCGGGGTCTACCGGAGAGAAGAGGGGGAAGAAATAATAAATATAAAGCAGACAAAGCATCACAAAGCATAACATGGCAATATGCGGTGCCGGGTGTGACCTAACGTAAGGCTACACGATATAGGTGAAGGGGGAATTCAACCGGGAATGTATGCCCGGTTCCGGACCTGTGTCAGACAGATGACCGGAGGGGGAATGTTCCATGTTCAGCATGCTAGGGGCATGTGATAGATGAACGGACCGCGTATTCGGATTCGTTGGATTTTTCTGAGCAACTTTCATGTAGAAAACATTTTCATCCGAGTTACGAATTATTTTATATTGATTTCCAAAGTTTTAAATGATTTTTTGGAATTTCTGAATTTAATTTCATTTGAAATTATACTAAATGCAATTGCTATGTGTACCCAGTTTTGTACCTAGACAGACCACACAAGGGCTGACTAGTGGGCCAGTTGACTGGGTCAACAGTCCAGACAGCAGAGGCTAACTGGTGGGGCCCCTGCTGAGTCAGCAGGCTGACGTGTCAACCTTATCCAGTTAAATGGTGGCATGGACCCACCTGTCATGGACTATTTATTCAACAGAGGTTGAATTTAACCCAGAGGTTAATTAAGCGGTGGGGCCCGACGTCAGTGTCTAGGTTAGTTATTCTTAACGTTTTAATTAGCAGGTTAGTTAAGCAGTGCGGGACCCATATGCAGGGGTTAGTGGATAAACAAAAGGTGCCATGTTAGTGACGTCGATGCTTAGTCGTCGGCCGCCACGGAACACGGCGGAGGCTCGCCGGAGTAGCGTTCCGGCGACCATTTGGTCACCCACGAGCAGCAGCAGGACGAGCGTGTCGGCGCGCCTCCAGTGGGGCTAGTGGTCGGCGCTGGAGGTGAGCGAGGGCGCTGCAGGTCGCTGGGGCAACAGCTGCGACGCGAGGCGAGCGTGTGGGCGCGCGGGAGGGGAGCCACGGCAGCGGGCGTGGCGACAGGCGGCTGCAGCCAGGAACGAGGCGGGCATGATGACCGGAGCTCCGGACTGGGGAGGCGGGGCGCATCCTACGGCGTCGGAAGCAAGGGGAAGATGGGGAGGTGCTCACCCCCGTTGCTATGCAGGGGGGTCGACGAGGCTCGACGAGGCCGTTGAGGGGGAGGTGACGCGGAGCAGAGACGAGGTCGACGGCGACGACGAGGCGACGACGACGTGGAGGAGGTCGAGGAGGCGGCGACGAATGGCGACGACGCCAGATCCAGGGGAAGGGCGCGCGAGGTGGCGACGGGCTTGGGTGCCCCCGATCCAAATGGGGGAAGGGGATCGAGGGGAGTGGGGGATCGAGGGGAGTGGGGGGGTAGCAGTTAGGGTTTCGGGGAGGGTTTGGCCAAATAGGCCAGCGGGGAGAGGTGGGCCGACTTAGGTGGGCTGGCCGGTTGGCTAGGTGGGCCGGTTGGTCCGGCGGGTGTGTGTGGGGGGGATTCCTTTTTATTCTGTTTTGTTTTGTTTTTTTACTTTTCATTTATTCTTTTCTATTCCGGCTAATTGTTTGGGCACCAAATGAGTTTTGTAAAATATGAGAGCTGGCCCAGAATTCACAGCACAATATATTCTACCACCAAAAACTAGTTTTGGGTAAATATCATTTCATAATTCTTTTGTATTAATAAAGAGGTTATTAAATAATGTTTTCAGCCATTGTTTGAGGTTGTTTAAGTCACTTAACAAATTTCATTAGTGTTGTTTACAATTTTATCCTAGCCTCTGATTTATCTACTATTTATTGAACATTTTAGTTTTAATATTTGAAAACTTTTATTGTTTGCTTGATTTTGAATTTTGAATTATAATCGGTTTCTAACTAACACCAGATAATAGTAATCAACGTGACGTGGCATCGTTAACAGAGGTTTACTGTAGCTTAATTATCCGGGCGTCACAGCCAACCGGGGCATCCCCAAGCTTAGATGCTTGAGTATCCTTTGAAATATTTACTTGGGGTGCCTTGGGCATCCCCAAGCCTGAACTCTTGCCTCTCTTTATTCTTCTCATATCGATAGTTCCTCGATCTTCGAACACTTCATCCACACAAAACTTTAACAAAAACTTTGTGAGATCCGTTAGTGTAATAAAGCAAACTACCACTTTAAGGTATTGTAATGAACTCATTCTTTATTTATATTGGTGTTAAACCTACTGTATTCCAACTTCTCTATGGTTCATACCCCCCGATACTAGCCATAGATTCATCAAAATAAGCAAACAACACGCGAAAAACAGAATCTGTCAAAAACAGGACAGTCTGTAGTAATCTGGAAGTTTAGTAAACTTCTGTAACTCCAAAAAATTCTAAAAAAATATGACAATTTAAAGAATTTGTACAGAAGTAATGTGAACAAAGTTTCGGACCCATTTGACTTTCCAGTAAAAAAATGTAAATTCACGCGCTACAACCAAAGTTTCTGTTTTTGTACTGCACATAGTAAACAAGCAAACTAATCATCCTAAAACCAAGCTTGGCACATTATTTTTATAATACAATGGATATATACAAGGGGATAATTATTTTCATAGAAGCTTCCATGAAAAATTCTACATTGTTTCCGTGAGCATGAGCACAAGTGCTCAATGTCGACCCTCACTTCTTCAATGCATAACTTTCCAATCACTTCTCTTTTTTGAAAAACTTTTTAGGCACGAAACGCAAGTAATTTATTTTGTATTTTCATTCTTTTAATTTTTTTTATGTTTCACCCACAACTAAACAGAAACAAAAAGGAAAAACAAAATCTACTTAGTGGAGAAAGCAAACAAGCACACACGAGAATATCAACCCCACGCTATTGCTCCCCGGCAACGGCGCCAGAAAAGAGCTTGATAATCCCCAAGTGCAGGGAATCATCGTAGCAATTCCCAAAAGTGGAAGTGATAAGTATGGAGTGTCGAACCCACAAGGAGCTAAAGGTAAGATCAATATTCTCTCAAGTCCTATCTGCCACTGATACGACTCTAGGTACACCGAACGTTTGCTTCCAACTAGAAACGAGAAATAAAACTACATTGTGGGTATGAAGAGGATAACTTTGCATGATATCAGAGAGCTAAAATATAAAAGTAGGTGCTATTATCATAAAGTTAGAATATATTACTAAATATTATAAATAGCGAGTGTGGAATAATGATGGATCGGTGTGCGGAATTATCCTAGGCAATTGTTAACAAGACCGGTAGTCGTCATTGCAATTTCATATGAGGGAGAGGCATAAGCTAACATACTTTCTCTACTTGGATCATATGCACTTATGATTGGAACTCTAGCAAGCATCTGCAACTACTAAAGATCATTAAGGTAAAACCCAACCATAGCATTAAAGCATCAAGTCCTCTTTATTCCCATACGAAACAACCCCCTTACTCGGGTTTGTGTTTCAGTCACTCACCAACCCACTATAAGCGAATCATGAACGTATGGCAACACCCTATAGCGGGAATCCCTCACGCTTGCGCGACACGGAGGGCACCATAGGACAGCACCAAAATAAAACATACAACTCGTACCAATCTAGATCATCAATCAACCCAAAGACAAAGGATATCGACTCAAAACATCATAGGATGGCAACACATCATTGGATCATAATATGTGGCATAAAGCACCATGTTCAAGTAGGGATTACAGCGGGGTGCGGGAGAGTGGACCGCGTAAAAGAGATGAGGATGGTGATGATGATGGTGATGTTGATGAAGACGATCACCGCGGCGATGATTCCCCTCCCGATGACACTCCGGCGCCACCGAGAGAGAGGAGGAGAGGTTCTCCCCCTTGTGCTTCCTCCTCCATGGCCTCCACCCTAGATGGGGAGAGGTTCTCCCTCTGGTCCTTGGCCTTCATGGCGATGATGGCCCCTCCGGGATCCTCCTCCATGGCCTCCGGTGATGATGGGCCTCTCCGGCAGGGTGCCAGAGAGGGCCTAGATTGATTTCTCATGGCTACAGAGGCTTGCGGCGGCGGAACTTCCGACCCAGGTTATTTTCTGGGGGTTTCTGTATTTATAGGAATTTTTGGCGTTGGTTTCACGTCAGGGGGGTCTCCGAGTCGTCCACAAGGCAGGGGCCCACGCCCAGGGGGGTGGGCGCGCCCCCACCCTCGTGGACAGCCTGCGACTCTTCTGGCCCAACTCTTTTACTCCGGGGGCTTCGTTTGGTCCATAACAAATCATGAAAAATTGGCACGTCAATTGGACTCCGTTTGGTATTCCTTTTCTGCGATACTCAAAAACAAGGAAAAAACAGAAACTGGCACTGGGCTCTAGGTTAATAGGTTAGTCCCAAAATCATATTAAATATCATATAAATGCATATAAAACATCTAAGATGGATAATATTATAGCATGAATACTTCATAAATTATGGATACGTTGGAGACGTATCACTGGCCCCATGCGGAGTGAAGACGACCGGCGAAGGCAGTCGGCGCTCAAGGCGAGGCCACGGCAGCAGCACGAGCCGGCGAGGCCACGGCAGCAGCACGAGCCGGTGATGCAGGGTCGATGACGCGGCAAACCATGGAAGCGACGGGTTGATGGAAGCAGCACGACGGTCGGGCCGTGGCCACTCGTGCTTGGACAGTGGTGAACCGGCGTCATAGGTGATGCAGGTCAGCGGGGCAACTCGAGGAAGTTGAAGGCGAGGCCAAGGTGACCTGGCCAGGCGGCTTGCTGGCGAAGGAACGGCGCGCCGGCCATGGCCGAAACACGGCCGCGGGGCGAAACAAGCCAGACCGGTCGGTTTGTTGGAAACACCAATATCCGACAACACCATTTTAACTTGAATTTCTTGATCCTATCAAGCCGTGTCCAATTTCAGAAGCAAGTGTTGACACGAGTCATTGGAGGCCGCGATGATTTTAAGACTCGGCGTCAGAGGCGCCGGCTTGAAAGCCAACCACGGTGTAGGTGGCGCGACGAGGCCGGCCATGGCAAAGGACACCACCGATGGGTGCAGGTTGAGGCGGAAGGCAGTGAAGCGGTCGGCGGCTCGCCCCCGCTGCCGATGAGACGGGTAACGGAGGTGGCTCACGGCGCAGCCGGATTGCGGCAGAAGCGGAGGCAAGGCTCGTACAACCCGGTATAGATGCCAGTACAAACTCCAACCAGTTGAGGAAACCGGTCTAACGAGCAATGGGTTGTGCATGCTGTCCGCCAGGTAACTTCAGAGCGGAACAATGCTGGACACGGGCTCTTGAATACTGAACGTTGTACAATTTTGGAGATCCTCAAAGACTGGTGCTATGGTAGTTTAGGCAAGCGGGCTCACGGCCATAGAAATAGCAGCGACAGGTGGCGGCTCGGTACGACCGCGGCGGCTCAACCGGCGGAGGCGCGCTCAACGGCGGTTTAGAGTGGCCCCGGCAAATCAAGATAGCCTCTATGCGGCTCAAGGGCGGCGTGCGCCGGCAGCGGCTCAAGGTAGAGCAAGTCACAGCTGCGTGGCTCTGCGCGGCCGGCGGAGCGGCCAGGGTAGGGTGCTGGAACGAGGCGCGGTAACCCCGCGGCATGGCAAGCCAGCGAGTCCACGGACCGCTCAAAAATGACATGTTCCGGAGACGGCTTGAAGTAGGAAAACACTCACGAGCCGTGGCCGAGTCCTCCCTCTAATCGCGAAGGCTTGTTTCCAATTGGTTGGTATATCAAAAAGTTTCCAATGCCTTCACGTGAGTACTAAACTGGCCACTAGTACTGACTCTGATTTGATGTTTTGGTCGTAGCGCATAGTCACAGCAACGAGGTAGCAGCCTCGGGGTTTAATTTGCATCACGCACACCGTCTCTCGTAGTAGGAAACGACAATTGAATAGCGGAGTGCTCTGAATCGGTCTCGGTCTCGCTAGATCGTACTGGCCGTTTTGATGGAAATCAACCCCACTCAGACAAGCAGATCAACCGGCCGCATGTGATGATGCTCACAGAACCCTAGTTTCTTTTGATCTTCGAATTTCTCGTGAAAGCCGATTCAAACTTTTTTAATCTTAATCAATGAGCTTGGAGTTGATCTAGATTCTAACCGGCTCTTCTTCACTAGAAAATTATGAACTTCTCGATCCCTGAGAAAAATCCCTCGAAGAACTCAACACCACCGTGCGTGAGCCCCACGGTGGGCGCCAACTGTCGTGGATATGTCACGGCAGATGTCCTAGAGTGAGGACTTAGTCGTGAGGCCAACTCATCTATGTGGTAGCTTGAGAGGGGTTGAGCGGAATCGAGAGACGCAACACAAGACAAGGATTTAGACAGCTTCGGGCCCCGGGAAACATCATCCGGTAACAACCCTACATGTTGTTTGTGGCTAGGTCTCATTATCATCATGAGGGAGTCACCATAAACCGGCCCTCCTAGTTATGTCTAGCCCTAAGCTTATCCTCCCTCCCTCTTGGGGTGCCCTGCCCCTCCTTATATAAGTTGAAGGGGCGGGTTACATGTAGAGTCCAACTCGGATTACGACTTAAACTATTTCTGACTTCTCTTCATGCGCTTCTTAACGTCTTGGGCTTCATAACGTCTCGGGCTTCATAACATCTCGGGCTTACTAACCCCAGGGGAGACACCTGCCGGATTATGACTCTCTGCCGGGTTATGACTCTCTGCCGGGTTATGACTGTCTGCCGGTTTATGATGGTCTGTCGGGTTATGATTGTCTGCCGGGTTATGACTTCCTGCCGGTTTATGATTGTCTGTCGGTTTATGACTTTACACCTGCCGGGTTATCATCTCACTTAACACCTGTCGGGTTATCATCTAACTTAACACCTGCCGGGTTATCATCCGACTTAACACCTGCCGGTTTACCAAGTCCCAGCCGGGTTATAACTCCGGCCGGGTCATACCGCGGGGTATATCCCCGACAGTTGGCACACAACGGAACTCATGAGTACAAAAAATCTATTGCACAAGTCTCATAGTAACAATGAGCAACCGAAGAAAGGTATCGGTGGGGGTACTATTTTCTTCGAAGATGCTTCTTACACTTCGTCAGTAATATAGCATAAAGTTCCCTGAGCATGTTTTGTCTGTTACAGCCTTATGGCTTGAATGCCTGGTTATCAGAAACACCATCAATATTCTCAACAGGTGCAGTACATAACACTTTTCGGCCCTTGACCGAAGAGGGAGAAGCCGACGGACGGTTAAGACGCGTTTAAAGTTCGGGTGAACGCAGATATGATATAAGTACTTCGGTACATACAATCATTATACATAAAATTCTTTTAACCAAGTCACTTGGAGGCTCTTAAAATTTATATGAGCTGTTTTATAGTAAATGTGTTTTCTTCTTGGTCGTTGCAAAGTATTTTTCTACCTCTCCTTTTTCGACTCGAGTGTATGGTCAATAGCTGGATAGCCTGTCTTCCCTCTAAAACCCGCTTGAGTTAGTTCGCTAAACTAGCCTCGGAGAAGCACTCCGCCTTCGGGATAAGGAGCTTAAAGCCATAGGCTAACCTGCTTGAAGTCTTGAGATCGGATGTGTCATGTTAAAACATGACAGAAGCACATTTTTTTAAAGACCAATTTTCGGATTGGCACCGAACACTTGATCTAGTTCAGACGTCAAGTTTTTACTGAAGTTTTTTGGTTTTCCAAGCCTATGGCACTTTTAAACATCTGTGTGTTTCCAGCATAAGTCTCGTAGTGCAATGCCGGACACCTTTAGAGATTCGGCAAAAATATTCTCGAATATTGCTATATATGCATCGGTTTCGAATTGTGTCTTTGGTCAATAATTGAGTTGCCCGGCACCTGTGCTTGCCTCCTACGTTCCGCTTTGTTTGGCTACGTGTGCAAAGGGAGAACCACTGCGATTGTGCTTCCAGCTCGCATGGTTAAGCACCTCAGTGGAGAAAGCCAAAAACTGACTGTCATAATAAGCGTAAACTGGTCAGCGATCCGATGACTATGTTAAATGACGGGCCGTTCATAACATTGGCCGAAGTGTTTACGGCTTGACCTCGACTGTCGCCGAACACTAACTGAGGGCTAGTTACTAGCCTCCCAACTTTAAGCTCCTATGACTAAGCGAAAGTTATAAAGCCCGCATATTTGATTGCCTCGTTTCCGCTAACACAACCGCCTTTGGGCACCGAGATGTCGGCTAAGGGTTGTTTTGTTATGGCGAAAACACCCTGCGTAGCATCTACAAGGGGGTGGAAGCCGACGATGGGTCACTTTCAAATGATAAACAGTCGCAATGGAGTCAAATTAAACATATCATCGGCATTTGTATTTAATATGCAAGAGCCGCCTTTCACAATCATCGTTATAAAGCCATAAATATGCATCAATTTGACTTAAGATTTTGGCCAAGATGGGTTGCCTGGCTCCTGTGCTTACCCTACGTTCCCGATTGTTCGGCTAGGCGGTAAAGGGAGCACCTCTGTGATTGTTACTACCGGGTCATCCGAGTTAGTACCTCAGACTGGGTGAAGCCGAAAGCTAGCAATCTTAAAGGATCACATTGGTCGGCAATGACGGAAGTGAAAATTTTGGTTCTTTAATACCATAGAGTTCGGGAACTTTCCCCGAACTAAATCCTCAATATTTTCCTCCCACATTGATCGAAGGTGAGGTTTCATGATCATGATAAGCATGACGACCCAAAGAAAGGAACCGATAGCGGAACTATTTTCTTTGGAAGATGTTTCTTACGTTAAAACGTAATATAACATATCTCTCCGTGTACCTTTGTTTATGAAACTGTATGGCCGGATTGCCTTGTTTTCCATAAATATTTGCCCTTATAACGGCTTTATAAAGTAGGAAAACACTCCTCGGCTACTGGCCGAAGAGGTTGAAGCCCATGGTCGGTCAACAAAATTTTGTACAATGCGGATCCGAGCATTAATGATGTAAAGCACTTGGATACATAGTCATTACACATAATTTGTAATTTTACTATGGATATCGATCCTTAATTCGGCCACCTGTGCCCGCATTAAGGCTCGGGGGCTACTGGGCTTCGGGCTTATTATTTACAAATATTAAAGGGGCACATCGACCCCCTGATCTGGTGTTGCCACCCGACCAATGTCTCGGGGGCTACTGCATTACCTGTTCAATGCAGAAAATTCAAAGTGCTTAGTGTTCGGCTTGACTGAACTATAGGCAAACGCGTCTTCGGACAACAACAGGTACCATCTGGACCTATCGGCATCAAGCTAATATATTACAGCAACTTCTCAAGACCCTCTCTCAAGGGCCCATTCGCCGATCATTATTATCTCTAATATATTACACTGCGTTTTTATTCCTACGTTTGCTGCCGAGCTAGGAGTTGATCCTCAGGCCGATTTCATGCATCGACCTGAGTCTCAGGGGCTACTAGGATCAGCGGTTTCACTTTTTCCTTCAGGTGCATCTCGGGTTTTAGACCGACACACACCTTGAGGGCTACTAGTCATAGATATTGACAGTAAATAAATTTACACGCATCGGAAATAAAATCCGTAAACAATCAGCCCAAGCCCGAAGTGGTGCATCACCTTGGAAGCGGTCCAGCATAAAGCTCGGATGCAAGTGGCTGGCTCTATATGTTGGGGAACGTAGTAACTTCAAAAAAATTCCTAGGCACACACAGGATCATGGTGATGCATAGCAACGAGAGGGGAGAGTGTGTCCACGTACCCTTGTAGACCGAAAGCGGAAGCATTAGCATAACACGGTTGATGTAGTCGTACGTCTTCACGATCCGACCGATCCAAGTACCGAACATACGGCACCTCCGAGTTCAGCACACGTTCAGCTCAATGACGTCCCACGAACTCCGATCCAGCAGAGCTTCGAGGGAGAGTTCCGTCAGCACGACGGCGTGACGACTGTGATGATGATGCTACCGACGCAGGGCTTCGCCTAAGCACCGCTACGATATGACCGAGGTGGATTATGGTGGAGGGGGCACCGCACATGGCTAATAGATCAATGATCAATTGTTGTGTCTTGGGGTGCCCCCGTATATAAAGGAGCAAGGGGGGAGGCCGGCCGGCCCTTGCAGGGTGCGCCAGGAGGAGGAGTCCTCCTCCTAGTGGGAGTAGGACTCCCCTTTCCTAGTCCCACTAGGAGGGGGAAGGAAGGAGAGGGGGAGGAGAAGGAAAGAGGGGGCGCAACCCCTCCCATAGTACAATTCGGACTAGGCCCATGGGGGGCGCGCGGCCAGCCCTCGAGGCTTCTCCTCTTTTTTCCCTAAAGCCCACTAAGGCCCATATGTACTCCCGTACTCCCGTAACTCCCCCGGTACTCCGAAAAATACCCGAATCACTCGGAACCTTTCCGATGTCCGAATATAGTCGTCCAATATATCGATCTTTACGTCTCGACCATTTCGAGACTCCTCGTCATGTCCCCAATCTCATCTGGGACTCCGAACTACCTTAGGCACATCAAAACACATAAACTCATAATACCGATCGTCACCGATCGTTAAGCGTGCGGACCCTACGGGTTCGAGAACTATGTAGACATGACCGAGACACGTCTCCGATCAATAACCAATAGCGGAACCTGGATGCTCATATTGGCTCCTACATATTCTACGAAGATCTTTATCGGTCAAACCGGACAACAACATATGTTGTTTCCTTTGTCATCGGTATGTTACTTGCCCGAGATTTGATCGTCGGTATCCTCATACCTAGTTCAATCTCGTTACCGGCAAGTCTCTTTACTCGTTCCGTAATGCATCACCCCGCAACTAACTCATTAGTCACAATGCTTGCAAGGCTTATAGTGATGTGCATTACCGAGAGGGCCCAGAGATACCTCTCCGACAATCGGAGTGACAAATCCTAATCTCTATCTGCGCCAACTCAACAAGTACCTTCGGAGACACCTGTAGAGCACCTTTATAATCACCCAGTTACGTTGTGACGTTTGGTAGCACACAAAGTGTTCCTCTGGTAAACGGGAGTTGCATAATCTCATAGTCATAGGAACATGTATAAGTAATGAAGAAAGCAATAGCAACATACTAAACGATCAAGTGCTAAGCTAACGGAATGGGTCAAGTCAATCACATCATTCTCCTAATGATGTGATCCCGTTAATCAAATGACAACTCATGTCCATGGCTAGGAAACTCAACCATCTTCGATTAACGAGCTAGTCAAGTAGAGGCATACTAGTGACACTATGTTTGTCTATGTATTCACACATGTATTATGTTTCCGGTTAATACAATTCTAGCATGAATAATAAACATTTATCATGATATGAGGAAATAAATAATAACTTTATTATTGCCTCTAGGGCATATTTCCTTCACTATAGAGGGCATTTCCAGCATTAAGCTCGGCTAACCTCCTTTAAACTTCTTCAAGCCAAGGTGATCTATGACACCTCGGATACAGTCCGGCATTGGAGCTCGGATATAGTCCGGTGTTGGTGCTCGGCTGTAAAAGATACCTCAAATGCAGTCCGGCGTTGGAACTTGGATGCAAGAGGACACCGCCGCCCGGGAACAACTTCGAACCCAAGGTGGGCGCAAAAATAACAAGGCATTGATAAAAGCTGATAACTTAAAGGGGCTCCTCAGATACCCGACATGTAAACTCTTCGGATTTACTTCGGCGATCCTCAAGATCGAAGATAAGAAGATTTGTTGAACCAGTTTTCAAGACCGACGACTGAAGATGAAGAATAGTTCGGAAGAATCGAGGAGCGTCCCCAACTTGAAGACCGGTTCAGGGGGCTACTAACGGTGTCCTGGACTAGGGGGTACTCACCACGTCGTCTCCCGATCAGTTGGATTGGGCCGAGGACCCCATGGCCGTTTACTCATGGGCCAGTTCGGACAGCCGATGTATACACGAGGAAGATTCCACAAGACTTGGTGATCAAGACAAAGACTCCTCTCCACCGGCGTATTCAACTAGGACTCTTGTTATCCTAGGCCTCTGGTACATTATATAAACTGAGGGCAGGCTAGTCGCTAGATTTATTATGACATTAATCATCATACCCCTAGGGTTTAGACCACAACATATGATCTCGGGGTAGATCAACTCTTGTAATCTCTATATTCATCAAGATCAATCAAGCAGGAAGTAGGGTATTACCTTCATAGAGAGGGCCTGAACCTGGGTAAACATTGTGTCCCCCGTCTCCTGTTACCATCGATCATAGACGCACAGTTCGGGACCCCCTACCGGAGATCTGCCGGTTTTGACACCGACACCCCCCCTTGGGCCGGCCTCCTCCTCCTCCCTCCTTCATATACATGGGAGGGGGCACCCCAAAGGCACACCAAGTCTTCTCTTAGCCGTGTGCGGTGCCCCCATCCATAGTTACACACCTCGGTCATATCGTCAAAGTGCTTAGGGGAAGCCCCGCGCCGGTAACTTCATCATCACCGTCGCCACACCGTCGTGCTGACGGAACTCTCCCTCGTCCTCAACTGGATCAAGAGCTCGAGGGACGTCATTGTGCTGAAAGTGTGCTGAACACGGAGGTGACGTATGTTCGGTACTTGGATCGGTTGAATCGTGAAGATGTTCAACTACATCAACCGCGTTACTAAATGCTTCCTCTTTCGGTCTACGAGGGTACGTGGACACACTCTCCCGTCTCGTTGCTATGCATCTCCTAGATAGATCTTGTGTGATCGTAGGTAAATTTTTTCAAATACTGTGTTCCCCAACAGTGGCATCTTAGCCAGGTTTATACGTAGATGTTATATGCACGAGTAGAACAGAATGAGTTGTGGGCGATAATAGTCATACTGCTTACCACCAACGTCTTACTTTTATTCGGCGGTATTGTCTGATGAAGCGGCCCGGACCGACATTACATGACCGCGTTCATGAGACTGGTTCTACCAACGTGCTTCGCACACAGGTGGCTAGTGGGTGACGGTTTCTCCAACTTTAGTTGAATCGAGTTGACTACGGTCGGTCCTTGTTGAAGGTTAAAACAACACACTTGACGAAAAATCGTTGTGGTTTTGATGCGTAGGTAAGAACGGTTCTTGCTAGAAGCCCGTAGCAACCACGTAAAACTTGCAACAACAAAGTAGAGGACGTCTAACTTGTTTTTGCAGGGCATGTTGTGATGTGATATGGTCAAGACGTGATGAGATATAAATTGTTGTATGAGATGATCATGTTTTGTAAAAGTTATCGGCAACTGGCAGGAGCCTTATGGTTGTCGCTTTATTGTATGAAATGCAATCGCCATGTAATTGCTTTACTTTATCACTAAGCAGTAGCGATAGTCGAGGAAGCAATATTTGGCGAGACGACAACGATGCTACGATAGAGATCAAGGTGTCTAGCCGGTGACGATGGAGATCATGACGGTGCTTTGGAGATGGAGGTCAAAAAGCACAAGATGATGATGGCCATATCATGTCACATATTTTGATTGCATGTGATGTTTATCCTTTATGCATCTTATTTTGCTTAGGACGGCAGTAGCATTATAAGATGACCCCTCACTAAATTTCAAGGTATAAGTGTTCTCCCTGAGTATGCACCATTGCTATAGTTCGTCGTGCCGAGACACCACGTGATGATCGGGTGTGATAAGCTCTACGTTCACATACAACGGGTGCAAGCTAGTTTTGCACGTGCAGAATACTCGGGTTAAACTTGACGAGCCTGGCATATGCAGATATGGCCTCGGAACACTGAGACCGAAAGGTCGAACGTGAATCATATAGTAGATATGATCAACATAGTGATGTTCACCATTGAATACTACTCCATCTCACGTGATGATCGGACATGGTTTAGTTGTATGGATCACGTGATCATTTAGATGACTAGAGGGATGTCTATCTAAGTGGGAGTTCTTAAGTAATATGATTAATTGAACTTTAATTTATCATGAACTTAGTACCTGATAGTTTTTGCATGTCTATGTTGTTGTAGATCAATGGCCCATGCTACCGTTCCTTTGAATTTTAATGCGTTCCTAGAGAAAGCTAAGTTGAAAGATGATGGTAGCAACTACACGGATTGGGTCCGTAACTTGAGGATTATCCTCATTGTTGCACAAAAGAATTACGTCCTGGAAGCACCGCTAGGTGCGAGACCTGCTGCAGGAGCAACTCCGGACGTTATGAACGTCTGGCAGAGCAAAGCTCATGACTACTAGATAGTTTAGTGTGCCATGCTTTACGGCTTAGAATCAGGACTTCAAAGACGTTTTGAATGTCATGGAGCATATGAGATGTTCCAGGAGTTGAAGTTAATATTTCAAGCAAATGCCCGAACTGAGAGATATGAAGTCTCCAATAAGTTCTATAGCTGCAAAATGGAGGAGAATAGTTCTGTCAGTGAACATATACTCAGAATGTCTGGGTACCACAATCACTTGACTCAACTGGGAGTTAATCTTCCTGATGATAGTGTCATTGACAGAGTTCTTCAATCACTGCCACCAAGCTACAAAAGCTTCGTGATGAACTATAATATGCAAGGGATGGATAAGACAATTCCCGAGCTCTTCGCGATGCTAAAGGCTGCAGAGGTAGAAATCAAGAAGGAGCATCAAGTGTTGATGGTTAACAAGGCCACTAGTTTCAAGAAAAAGGGCAAAGGGAAGAAAGAGAACTTCAAAAAGAACGGGAAGCAAGTTGCTGCTCAAGTGAAGAAACCCAAGTCTGGACCTAAGCCTGAGACTGAGTGCTTCTACTGCAAAGGGACTGGTCACTGGAAGCGGAACTACACCAAGTATTTGGTGGATAAGAAGGATGGAAAAGTGAAAGGTATATTTGACATACATGTTATTGATGTGTACCTTACTATTGCTCGTAGTAGCGCCTGGGCATTTGATACTGGTTCTGTTGCTCATATTTGCAACTCGAAACAGGGGCTACGGATTAAACGAAGATTGGCAAAGGACGAGGTGACGATGCGCGTGGGAAATGGTTCCAAAGTCGATGTGATCGCCGTCGGCACGCTACCTCTACATCTACCGCCAGGATTAGTTTTAGACCTGAATAATTGTTATTTGGTGCCACCGTTAAGCATGAACATTATATCTGGATCTTGTTTGATGCGAGACAGTTATTCATTTAAATCAAAGAATAATGGTTGCTCTATTTATATGAGTAATATCTTTTATGGTCATGCACCCTTGATGAGTGATCTATTTTTGTTGAATCACGATTGTAGTGATACACATATTCATAATATTGAAGCCAAAATATGCAAGGTTAATAATGATAGTGCAACTTATTTGTGGCACTGTCGTTTAGGTCATATTGTGTAAAGCGCATGAAGAAACTCCATGCTGATGGGCTTATGGAATCACTTGATTACGAATCACTTGATGCTTGCGAACCATTCCTCATGGGTAAGATGACTAAGACTCCGTACTCCCGAACAATGGAGCGAGCAGCTAACTTATTGGAAATAATACATACTGGTGTATGCGGTCCAATGAGTGTTGAGGCTCGCGGTGGGTATCGTTATTTTCTGACCTTCACAGATGATTTGAGCAGATATGGGTATATCTACTTGATGAAACATAAGTCTGAAACATTTGAAAAGTTTAAAGAATTTCAGAG
The DNA here is from genome assembly GCF_018294505.1 of Triticum aestivum. Taxonomy (NCBI): domain Eukaryota; kingdom Viridiplantae; phylum Streptophyta; class Magnoliopsida; order Poales; family Poaceae; genus Triticum; species Triticum aestivum. The sequence goes on from NC_057814.1 coordinate 502,046,448, forward strand.
TGAAGTGGAAAATCATCGTAACAAGAAAATAAAATTTCTACGATCTGATCGTGGAGGTGAATATTTGAGTTATGAGTTTGGTCTTCATTTGAAACAATGTGGAATAGTTTGCAACTCACGCCACCTGGAACACCACAGCGTAATGGTGTGTCCGAACGTCGTAACCGCACTTTATTAGATATGGTGCGATCTATGATGTCTCTTACTGATTTACCGCTATCGTTTTGGGGTTATTCTTTAGAGACGGCTGCATTCACGTTAAATAGGGCACCATCTAAATCGGTTGAGACGACACCATATGATCTGTGGTTTGGCAAGAAATCGAAGTTGTCGTTTCTTAAAGTTTGGGGCTGCGATGCTTATGTGAAAAAGCTTCAACCTGATAAGCTCGAACCCAAATCGAAGAAATGTGTCTTCATAGGATACCCAAAGGAGACTGTTGGGTACACCTTCTATCACATATCCGAAGGCAAGATATTCGTTGCTAAGAATGGATCCTTTCTAGAGAAGAAGTTTCTCTCGAAAGAAGTGAGTGGGAGGAAAGTAGAACTTGATGAGGTAATTGTACCTTCTCCCGAATTGGAAAGTAGTTCATCACAGAAATCAGTTCCAGTTATTCCTACACCAATCAGTGAGGAAGCTAATGATGATGATCATGAAACTTCAGATCAAGTTACTACCGAACCTCGTAGGTCAACCAGAGTACGATCCGCACCAGAGTGGTACGGTAATCCTATTTTGGAGGTCATGTTACTTGACCATGACGAACCTACGAACTATGAGGAAGCGATGATGAGCCCAGATTCTGCGAAATGGCTTGAGGCCATGAAATCTGAGATGAGATCCATGTATGAGAACAAAGTATGGACTTTGGTTGACTTGCCCGATGATCGACAAGCCATAGAGAATAAATGGATCTTCAAGAAGAAGACTGGCGCTGATGGTATGTTACTGTCAACAAAGCTCAACTTGTTGCGAAAGGTTTTTGACAAGTTCAAGGAGTTGACTACGGTGAGACCTTCTCACCCATAGCGATGCTTAAGTCTGTCCGAATCATGTTAGCAATTGCCGCATTTTATGATTATGAAATTTGGCAATGGATGTCAAAACTGCATTCCTTAATGGATATCTTAAAGAAGAGTTGTATACGATGCAACCAGAAGGTTTTTTCGATCCTAGAGGTGCTATCAAAGTGTGCAAGCTCCAGCGATCCATTTATGGACTGGTGCAAGCCTCTCGGAGTTGGAATATATGTTTTGATAGTGTGATCAAAGCATATGGTTTTATACAGACTTTTGGAGAAGCCTGTATTTACAAGAAAGTGAGTGGGAGCTCTGTAGCATTTCTAATATTATATGAGGATGACATATTGTTGATTGGAAAAAATACAGAATTTCTGGATAGCATAAAAGGATACTTGAATGAGAATTTTTCAATGAAAGACCTCGGTGAAGCTACTTATATATTGGGCATCAAGATCTATAGAGATAGATCAAGACGCTTAATTGGACTTTCACAAAGCACATACCTTGATAAAGTTTTGAAGAAGTTCAAAATGGATCAGTCAAAGAAAGGGTCTTGCCTGTGTTACAAGGTGTGAAGTTGAGTCAGACTCAATGCCCGACCACTGCAGAAGATAGAGAGAAAATGAAAGTCATTCCCTATGCCTCAGCCATAGGTTCTATCATGTATGCAATGCTGTGTACCAGACCTGATGTGTGCCTTGCTATTAGCTTAGCAGGGAGGTACCAAAGTAATCCAGGAGTGGATCACTGGACGGCGGTCAAGAACATCCTGAAATACCTGAGAAAGACTAAGGATATGTTTCTCGTTTATGGAGGTGACAAAGAGCTCGTCGTAAATGGTTACGTCGATGCAAGCTTTGACACTGATCCAAATGACTCTAAGTCACAAACCGGATACGTATTTATATTGAATAGTGGAGCTGTCAGTTGGTGCAGTTCCAAGCAGAGCGTCGTGGCGGGATCTACGTGTGAAGCGGAGTACATAGCTGCTTCGGAAGCAGCAAATGAAGGAGTCTGGATGAAGGAGTTCATATTCGATCTAGGTGTAATACCTAGTGCATCGGGTCCAATGAAAATCTTTTGTGACAATACTGGAGCAATTGCCTTGGTGAAGGAATCCAGATTTCACAAGAGACCCAAACACATCAAGAGACACTTCTATTCCATCCGCGATCAAGTCAAGGAGGGAGACATAGAGATTTGCAAAATACATACGGATCTGAATGTTGCAGACCCGTTGACTAAGCCTCTCTCACGAGCAAAACATGATCAGCACCAAGACTCCATGGGTGTTAGAATCATTACTATGTAATCTAGATTATTGACTCTAGTGCAAGTGGGAGACTGGAGGAAATATGCCCTAGAGGCAATAATAAAGTTGTTATTTATATTTCCTTATATCATGATAAATGTTTATTATTCATGCAAGAATTGTATTAACCGGAAACTTAGTACATGTTTGAATACATAGACAAACAGAGTGTCCCTAGTATGCCTCTACTTGACTAGCTCGTTAATCAAAGATGGTCAAGTTTCCTGACCATAGACATGTGTATTCATTTGATAAACAGGATCACATCATTAGAGAATGATGTGATGGACAGGGCCCATCCGTTAGCTTAGCATAATGATCGTTTAGTTTTATTGCTATTGCTTTCTTCATGACTTATACATATTCCTCTGACTATGAGATTATGCAACTCCCGAATACCGGAGAAACACCTTGTGTGCTATCAAACGTCACAACGTAACTGGGTGATTATAAAGATGCTCTACAGGTGTCTCCGATGGTGTCTGCTGAGTTGGCATAGATCGATATTAGGATTTCTCACTCCATGTATCGGAGAGGTATCTCTGGGCCCTCTCGGTAATGCACATCACTATGAGCCTTGCAAGCAATGTGATTAATAAGTTAGTTACGGGATGATGCATTATGGAACGAGTAAAGAGACTTGCTGGTAATGAGATTGAACTAGGTATGATGATACCGACGATCGAATCTCGGGCAAGTAACATACCGATGACAAATGGAATAACGTATGTTGTTATGCAGTTTGACCGATAAAGATCTTCGTAGAATATGTAGGAACCAATATGAGCATCCCGGTTCCGCTATTGGTTATTGACCGGAGATGTGTCTCGGTCATGTCTACATAGTTCTCGAACCCGTAGGGTCCGCACGCTTAACGTTCGATGATGATTTGTATTACGAGGTTATGTGATTTGATAACCAAAGTTTGTTTGGAGTCCAGGATGAGATCACAGACATGACGAGGAGTCTCGAGATAGTGGAGAGGTAAAGATTCATATATTGGAAGGTTGCATTTGGACATCGGAATGGTTTCATATGGCTCGAGTACCGGGAGGTTACCGGAACCCCCCGGGAGAAGTATTGGGCCTTATTGGAGGAGAGGAGAAAGGCCACGTGAGAGGGGCGCCCCCCCCCCCCTCGCCCAAACTGAATTGGACTATTGGAGGGGGGCGACCCCCCCTCTTTCCTTCTCCCTCTCTCTCCCTTCCTCTTTTCCCTCTCCGGTGGAAGGAAGGAAGGGGGGCGAATCGTACTTGGACTAGGAGTCCAAGTAGGACTCCCCCCTTGGTGCACCCCCCTTGGGCCGGCCTCCTCCTCCTCCCTCCTTTATATACGTGGGAGGGGGGCACCCCAAAGGCACACCAAGTCTTCTCTTAGCCGTGTGCGGTGCCCCCCTCCACAGTTACACACCTCGGTCATATCGTCGTAGTGCTTAGGTGAAGCGCTGCGCCGGTAACTTCATCATCACCGTCGCCACGCCATCGTGCTGACGGAACTCTCCCTCATCCTCAACTGGATCAAGAGCTTGAGGGACGTCATCGTGCTGAACGTGTGCTGAACACGGAGGTGCCATACGTTCGGTACTTGGATCGGTTGAATAGTGAAGACGTTCAACTACATCAACCGCGTTACTAAACGTTTCCACTTTCGGTCTACGAGGGTACGTGGACACACTCTCCTGTCTCATTGCTATGCATCTCCTGGATAGATCTTGCGTGATCGTAGGTAAATTTTTTGGAATACTGCGTTCCCCAACAGTGTGTGCCATAGCAGAGACTGACGGGTCAGGGAACACCGCGGTAAACTCCCGGTCCGATATCGGGGCCACCTCCCAATCCCAATCCGGGTTGAACTAGTGGCGAAGCTCCTCAGAGATGATGGACGGGGACTCCGTCTTGCCATCCAAGACCGAGATGAGAGCGGCACGGGCGGGGTGGCCCGAGCCTCGGGGAGGTCCTTCTGGAAGAAACCCAAGTCATCCAGCGCATAGCCGAACAGACCAAGCGCGCCAATACGCTGATGGTCAGGGCAGAGCGCCGCGGGATGATCCGTCTTCTTGCAGAGGAAGCAGGTCGGGGGCTGAGTGCAATCCACCTGGCAATGCACGGCCACCCCACAGTTGAAGCAGGTGGCCACCGCCGCAGCGGACGGGGGCGCAGCCGCAACCGTCGGGTTGGTGACCGAGGACGCCGGGCCACCCTGTTGCGGCTGGGCACCCCGCTTCTTCTTTTTCTCAGCAAATGCCCCCCTGCCATTGCGGTTGTTGTTGTTGGGACCGGCCGGGGGGAACTGTGCTTGGCGCCGCAGAGGATCATAGCGCCGAGGCGGGGAGGCCTCCAAGCGCCCGGAGCGGGGGGGAGCGGGAGCGGCAGGGAGGGGAACGACGGTCCCGGTCCCGGCCGCGGCCACGCCATGCCTCAGGGGAGCGATCCCGGGTGCGAGTAGAACGCCAGTCGGAGCCGTCGGCCGCAGCCGGGTCCTTGCCGCGGAGCATGGCCTCCCGGAGCTCCGCCTCCCGCCGCGAGCCGTCCGGCGAGGGCCACCGCGCATCCTGCGGAGGAGGAGCTTCCCGCCTCCCCGCGCGTCGCTTGGGGCGCGGCCCTCCGTCACCAGCCTCGCGGGTCATCGGGGAGGGACAGTCGGGCGAGGAGGATGGCAAGGGTGGCAGGAGGGGGACGAGGAGGGAAGGCGGCGCGATGGTCGGGAGAGGGGCCGAGGAAGATCGAACACTGGAGGTTGGGCGCGCCTGCGAGAACCCTAGAATGGGCGTATCAGTTGGGCCGGAAGAGGGGAGCAGGCCCCATGGCCCATAGTGGGCCGGCCCAGCAGACTGGGCCTGTGGGAGAGAGGGGAGACCCCTCGGCGCAGGCGGCCCAGGGCCCGCGTCGGCCCAACCCGTCGCTTGGGGATCCGAGGAAGGAGGGAAGGGTTTCCCCTACCACACCGGAAGCAGGGGGTTGCGGCGGCGGCGCCGCCGGGGGCGCGGCCGGCGAGGCCAAAGAGGGGCCGAAATCCCGGAACTTGGGTGCCCCAAGGGACCCGAGGGACGGGGAGGGACGGGGCGGACGGCGAAGGGAGCTTAGCCCGTGGCGGAGCCAGCCGTTCCGACGAATTCCGCCGCCATGAAACCGCGGCCAGCCCTAAATCCGCTCGCCCGGCCACACCCGAGGACGAAGCCCGGGCCCCACGGCCTCGGCGGCCAGCCCCGCGGTTGGCGCCATGGCGCGGTGGGGAAGGTGGTGCAGTGGGGGCGCGCGGCCCGCTCTGCACAAGACGAGGGAGGAGAAGGGGGGACGGAGAGGACGCCGGAGGAGCACCAGGGAGAGCGCCGGCGATGGCCTCCGCAAGGCGGTCGCCGAATCGCCGGGTCGGGCAAGGCACCCCAGCCGCGGCTGCCGCCGCATCGGCGCGGTCCTCCTCAGCCGCCACATCGGCCCACCGCGGTCCGCCCGGATGAGCAAGCGCGAGGAGCGGCACGGGGAACGGCGGAGACGCGGGAGAAGGAGGCATCCGAGCAGGGGGCGCGGGAGGGGGCGGCGGGGAGGGGAGCGCTGGTAGGAGCTGCGGCGGTGTCACCACCAGAGTCGCCCGAGGGCCTCAGCGCGATCGCCTCCATCCTTCTCCGAGTGAACCCGGTGGCCTTCCCACTTTTAAGAAGAGAGCCATCTTTCACACTTCCGGTGATAAAAACAAATGTTGCCTGTACACAAGCTCTCCATAGATGAGTACGCGATAAGCTTTAGCTTCGCCGGCTAGTGGTCAATATCTGCCCTTTGAGGAATCAAAGAAGCGTCTGAAAATGGTGAGAGAAATTGAAGTGCTGGATCAACAACCGGTAAGCGACAACCCGTCACTACTCATCCCGGATACAAATTGTAGGCCAGTGTTAGGCGCCGGCGGACCGGCCAAAACACTGGCCGGTCGCATCCCAGCCACAGGATAAACCTTTTGTCAGCCGTTAGATTAGGCTACTCTTTCGTATACCTCAGACCATGAGGGTTTCTCCATGACAGGAAAAAATAAGATAGCAGCGCCCCGCTCGTCCTAGGCCAGCCGTGCTTGCGGGCCACCCACAGGCACCCTCGGCTGGTCGAGGAGGCACACCGCATCACGTCGCCATCATCATAGGCATGCGGCCGTCGTCGTCCCCGTGCTCGTTGGTTGCTCGTGCCTTCTGTCGTTCTGCGCTCGCCCTCGGCTGGTTGCGGTGGCACACCACAAGAGGTCGTCGTTATCGTCGGCACGAGGCCATCGTTGTCGGAGCCCTGGATGCGTCTGTTGCAGCACGGGGCCACCACCGTCCTAGGCTCCAGCATCTGATTTGGTGGTCGGGCATCGCGGGGCACAGTAGTAGCATCCACGGTGGCTGGTTGCAGCCTCCCGTGGTGCATGTCGTAGCAACTTCGATGGGCGTCAGGTGTCCGTTGTAGGGTCGTCGGAGATGTGCTGTTTCCAGCCAAAATCGTTAGGAATGGAAGTACCAAATTGCATCTCCGGTAGTAGCGAAAAATTAACAGGGATGTAGCAAAAAGGCCGCTGTCACCGTCGTCGCCGTTGTCGCGGGTTGTAACAATGCTGGGTGGATGTAGCAAATGTTCTGGTTGGTAGTAGCATCCTGCAGTGTCGGCTCCATCATCCAGCAAAGCAGTTGCAGCATCCGCACGAGCGTGGTCGTCACCGAGGTCCCAGCATTCCGGCAGTTCTGCGAGTGACCGGTTCCAACTTTTGAAGAAGCCGTTTGTAGCTCTGCCGGTGATCGGTTCCAGCTTCTAGGGATGCCCGTTGTAGCTTTATCGACCACAGCCGTAGCAAAACGCCATGCCGGTTGTAGCATCTCGCGGTCGAGGTTCCAGCTTTGCCGCTGGCCTGTTCCAGCAAAATGTACGTACGATTGCAGCAACAGCGTCGTCGGTTCCAGCTCTCCGGCGTAGCACCAAGCTGTCTCCGTTGCAGCTTTTCTAAACGCTAATTGCAGCTCTGTCGATGACGGGTTCCAGCTTCTACGGATGCCCGTTGCAGCTTTCTCGACCACAACCGTAGCAAAACGCAGGGGGGTAGCATCTCGTGGTCCTGGGTCCAGTCTGTCGGCGGCTTGTAACAACTAGAGTTGCAAGTTGTAGCAGCCTGCGCCACCGGTTGTAACCATGTAGCAGCCGCAGCCGAGAGACGTCGCCGGCCACCACCGTCCCCAAAAAGCAACGGTTGCGGTGTGAGGCATAGCGGTTGCAACACGTGATTCGTTGGGAGGAGAAGCGCGGCAGGGCAGCAGCAACGGGGTGCTCTCATGGCTATAAGGGGGGAGGAGAGGACAGATCGAGCTCGGCGGGGAGGGCTTCCATGGCGAGAGATAGAAGAAGCTAAATTTGGACGACCCTGTGAGAGGATAAGGGGATGAATCCTAGCCACAAACCGTTTTGCAATCGCACGACCCGCGTGAGATCGGCTGAAGTTTCGGCCGGCGCACCGGGTACAAGTATTTTCCAAACCATTAACCTGCAGATCCATACAACAGAGTATCGTTTTCAGCTGCTCTGGTCGCTTTCTGATTCTGCATGAAGGTGACGAAAACTGAAAGTGGCACGTTTCCATCCTAGTACTGAGCACTCAGCCAAATGCTTCTGCACCACCTTAAAAAAAATAACAAAAGATCAAATCAAAAATTCACAAGCAAGCAAAAGAAAGTTAAGATCAAATCAAATCAAAAGTAAAGAAGTGAGCTGATGTTGAGTTGAGCTGGGCTCTCATCAACCGAAAGATCAATAGGAAATGACAAAGAGGCCGATTCTTTACTCTTTTTTATTTGAGTTGCTGCCGTTTCTTTACTTGTCGGTAATACGTGACTCGTCACCGCCGTCCTGAATTCCTTCCTGGCCCTTCCGGCATCAAAGAAGCGTCTGCCTCTCGTATCAGCACTTCAGCAGCCAAAGATGACGACTAGTGATGACAAAAAAAAAACATCGTGCGTACTATACGCGCTGTCTACATGGGATCAACCAACGGCGCTCGCATCAGATCGAAACGGGGGCAAGCCTTTTCTGATTGAACTGGTCGCTTTCTGCTTCTTCGCTCAGCGCCGGCCACCGAAGCGTGGGCTAGATACTTCTAGATCCCCAGGTGGATTAAAAGAATGGGGGTGGTTGCAGAGGGAGCTGGAGGGATCACGTGAATTACTGGACTGATGATTGGCGGTGGTGATCTGAATCTGATTAGTGATCACGGGGCGTGCCGCGCGCGTCTTTCGCCGCGCCGTCCGCCGGGCGTTTCGATCAGTGATCGCATGAATTGATTGATTGTACTGACTGGCGGTGATCGGAACAGTGATCACCCCAATCGTTCATCGATACTGTTTGTGATCGATCAGCATGAAAGTGTTGCGCGAGCACCATGACTGTGGCACCTAGGGTTGCGGAGATCCTCGCCAGGTGCAGTGGCTGCAATCGCGGTTAGCAGCTGCCGATGAATGATGATTACGGTTGATTTGCGCTACAGAATTATTGACCTCCATGATGGAGTACTATGTGGGATGAACCAAGTGCCACCGGTTGATCCCAAAATATAATTTCGTGAGAATGATCACGAACAAAAATTAAATTGTTGTAAGTGTCTGCATCAGTAATGTGTTTTACAAGAAAACCTTTTAAAAAAATTGTAAATGAGATAAATTATGATTTGATAGACTACACTGCAGAAATTCGATCAAAACCGAAGAGAAAAAATGAAGATAAATTCTTGTTTCATAGTTCTTTTTACTTCTTACAAGCACATGTCCTTTTTCTTCTTCTTGTTTTCTGTTTCTCAGTGTAAACTGAATCTGCTTGTGAATTTGTATGAGCTAATGGAATAATTTTTTGTCGATGTTATGAAAAAATTCTGATTTTTTCATGAATATTTATATATTTTCAGTTGTTGCTCTTATTGTATCATTCAAGTCTTGGAGACGCAGGGTACCTTCTCGCATGCCATCTCATACGTGTAGAAAGGCCATTTTGTCTCACCTTGACGAGCACGACAAACATATTGTGGGGGAATGTATCTAGTGCACCCACCCTTGTGCTATTACCGGGGTAACATATGATGTACCCCCTCTGATACAAATTACTTGTCGCGGCTTTAGCACAACTTTATCAGAGGGAGTAGCATATATTAAAATGTATTAAAAAATCTAGCACATTGACACAACATCAATGTATGTTTTCACAAAAATTTCATATCAAACTTCAAAACGCTGCTCAAGATACAAAAATGACAAAATTGGCATCAATGTGATAATGAGCCAAATCTAAAGCCCAACTTATAGTATGTACTATTCAGTGTCGAACTCACCATTTTTGTTTTCCGAGCTACGTTTCGAATTTTGATTGAAATTTTGTGACAACATATATTGTTGTTGTGTGAATGTGCTATTTTTTGAATGTTTCGAACATTTTAAAATGAGCTACGGGAGTATAGTGCACCAGTAGCACCACAAGGTGGGTGCCCACATATTCTCCGCATAGTGTGGCCCCAATCCAACATCTGTTCAACTCCATATCCATGGCAGGGGCACGTGCCGTTTTGAATACTATTTTTGCTGTCGGCATTCTAGAAACTCTTAGTGGCAACTCAATCTTGTGCATGCTTTGGAGTTGGTATCATGATTGTATTGTCCTTCTTTGGCTACTCCATTTTTTTTAAACCCTGACCCGTAGAGCAATTGTTCTACGGTAATTTCAGTAATTAATGTATAGTATGTTACAATGGAAGGGGACCAAAAGGAATAAAGCTATACAAAAAGAGAATGATGGATAAGGACCCATCTATCCAATTTCAGCTCTAGGTATCATGAGAATCATTAGAAATTGCATGTTAATCACTCTTGGAATAGAACAACATGTTTGTCCCTAATTTTCAGCTTGAGCATAGCTAGATCTTTCTTGAGTGCATATCGCCAGTTCTGGATAGTTGGAGTTGTATTTCTAAAATCCTTTCCATTCATTTGGATCCAGATATTCCAACATCCCAAGATAACAATTTGAATGCTATTTTTTCTGGAAGGGTTGCAAGTGCAACCATGGTGCCCTCATAAATAGAGACGCATCTCCTTCTGGATAGTATCATTGTGTCCCAGCAAGATTGAGCAAAGTTACAATCCCAAAGCATGTGCATAAGAGTTTCTTCAGCTTTGTGATTGCAATTGGGACATAAATAATCATTTGCCGTGAATCCTTTTTCTTTCTAGTAGTGAATATGGTGTTAACTCAGTTGTGTGCTACTAGCCAGAAGAAAATTTTATGTATGAGCCAACTAGAACTTTTCCAAATGTACTAGAATTTTTGGGACACTCAAAATCTACCATTGGGTGTTTATACATTTTCTTTGAAGAGAATTTGTCTGATGGTCCACTACTTTGCCATTTGTCCTTACTAGCTAGATCCAATTCTGGCACCACATCAGAGACTTTGATGAATTGATTGTATGCTCATGATTTCAAAGAAATTTGGCTTGAGCATCATGATTTCAAAGAGGTGGTTAAAAATATTTGGGACCAGGATGTACAGGACCAAGATAATGCAAAGCTCATTACTGCTAAATTTAGAAGGCTTAGAAAAGGCTTGAAATTTTGGGCCAAAAATCTCTCAAATCTAGCTGGAATAATAAAGATGTAAATGATCTCATCTTTATGTGGTACATGATGGAAGAGTACATACACCTCACCACTGTCGAAGCCAATGGAAGAGATATCATCAAAGACCACCTATTAAAAATCCTCACTTATCAAAAGGATGTACTTGAAGCGGAGAGCTCCAGTAAGATGGGTTAAGTTTGGAGTTCAAAGTTATAAATTGTTTCAGGTCAAAGCCACTATTAAGTATATGCACAATCATATTGGCATGCTTCAACATGAGGTGGGAATGGAGAACATCATGCTAAAGTTGTCCTACTTTGGAGGGTATTCAAGGACAGATTAGGACAATCATGCCCAACAAGCGGCTTGGTTAACTTGACACCTCTTATTCAAAATTTTGAGAACTTGCATGAGATGGAGATGCCTTTTTCCAAACATGGTGAAACAGAGAAGCTCTTAGATGTAGCACAAACAATGATGAGTTAAATACATGGAAGGTCCTACAAGTATACAAGAGGTGCCAAGTTAGTCCTAGTGGTATGAGAATGCATACCGAGTCCCAACACTTAATGTGGTAAAGTAAGTCTTTGCAGGTTCAGTGACAGGTCAGGTTTGAACTACACATGTGGGTTTAAGCATCACCAGCTAGGCAGAGTATTTGTTGGTGGCAAAACACCCTTGTAGTTCTTTTTTTTTGCAGAAAACAAGTCCCAGCATAAATGCGCTCCTCCTATTTCATGTCCATGTTCTTCACCATTGTGGATTCGACATATCGTCACAGAGAATGAATTGTAGTTCTCGTTTCATTTTCTTGAAATCTTATCTCAGGAGGAATATTTATGTAATTAGTGTCCAGGGACAACTCTGTATCAACAACATTTTGTATGGTTTTTTGTTCAGTAAAAATCCATATATTCTAAAGAACCCTAGAAAAACAACAAAAAATATCCCAATCATAGATTGCCCACCCACCATCGCCAAGACAATAACCAGATTAGAAGGCAAGAAGAACAAATTGCCGGGAAGAAGATTTCATCTGAAACCAAGTGGCATGTGCCAAGTGGCCTGCTCCACACTTATATTAAACAGGATTGAATCAAATAGACCTAACCCATTAAGGGTCCATTTGGTTCATTTGTTCTTAAAATACATTCTCTCTTTGATTTACATGCTAGTAAAACACGACAAAAATGCATGACTAAAGTATTAGATCACACTCTTGATTCTAATAGGGTTAAACAAACTAAAAGAAGTACCATCAACAGGTGTTTTTTCTTTTTGATGGAGCATCAACGACTTCTTCAAACATCACAAGAAAGATCAATGAATTGTAGCAGGATGTTCGAGTGACGTAACTTCCTTCGATACAAAGTAGTACTTAGGAAAATATCATAAAGTTCCAATTATGAAAATGGAACGACATAAACTTAATGCATTCCCAGATTAAAATCCTCTGGAAATCCAATGAAATTCATTCAAACTAAAGAAGCCTCATAGACACGAGTTACTAAACAAAAGGTGCGACCATTACATGAGATTGTTGGAATTTGAAATGTTGGATTGCATTATTGTTGGGGAACGTAGTAATTTCAAAAAAAATCCTACGCACACACAAGATCATGGTGATGCATAGCAATGAGAGGGGAGAGTGTTGTCCACGTACCCTCGTAGACCGAAAGCGGAAGCGTTATAACAACGCGGTTGATGTAGTCATACGTCTTCATGATCCGACCGATCAAGTACCGAATGCACGGCACCTCCGAGTTCTACACACGTTCAGCTCGATGACGTCCCTCGAACTCCGATCCAGCCGAGTGTTGAGGGAGAGTTTCGTCAGCACGACGGCGTGGTGACGATGATGATGTTCCACCGACGCAGGGCTTCGCCTAAGCTCCGCAACGGTATTATCGAGGTGTAATATGGTGGAGGGGGGCACCGCACACGGCTAAGAGATCTCAAGGATCAATTGTTGTGTCTATGGGGTGGCCCCTGCCCCCGTATATAAAGGAGCAAGGGAGGAGGAGGCCGGCCCTAGGAGGGGGCGCACCAAGTGTGGAGTCCTACTAGGACTCCCTAGTCCTAGTAGGATTCCACCTCCCATATGGAATAGGAAAAGAGGAAGGGAAAAAGAGAAGGAAGGAAGGGGGCGCCCCCCTTCCCTAGTCCAATTCGGACCAGACCAAGGGGAGGGGTGCGGCCACCCTTGAGGCCCTTTTCCTTCTTTCCCGTATGGCCCAATAAGGCCCAATACGTATTCCCGTAACTCTCCGGTACTCCGAAAAATACCCGAATCACTCGGAACCTTTCCGAAGTCCGAATATAGTCGTCCAATATATCGATCTTTACGTCTTGGCCATTTCGAGACTCCTCGTCATGTCCCCGATCTCATCCGGGACTCCGAACTCCTTCGGTACATCAAAACTCAATAAAACTGTCATCGTAACGTTAAGCGTGCGGACCCTACGGGTTCGAGAACTATGTAGACATGACCGAGACACGTCTCCGGTCAATAACCAATAGCGGGACCTGGATGCCCATATTGGCTCCCACATATTCTACGAAGATCTTTATCGGTCAGACCGCATAACAACATACGTTGTTCCCTTTGTCACCGGTATGTTACTTGCCCGAGATTTGATCGTCGGTATCTCGATACCTAGTTCAATCTCGTTATCGGCAAGTCTCTTTACTCGTTCCGTAATACATCATCCCGTAACTAACTCATTAGTCACAATGCTTGCAAGGCTTATAGTGATGTGCATTACCGAGTGGGCCCAGAGATACCTCTCCGACAATCGGAGTGACAAATCCTAATCTCGAAATACGCCAACCCAACAAGTACCTTTGGAGACACCTGTAGAGCAAATTTATAATCACCCATTTACGTTGTGACGTTTGGTAGCACACAAAGTGTTCCTCCGGTAAACGGGAGTTGCATAATCTCATAGTCATAGGAACATGTATAAGTCATGAAGAAAGCAATAGCAACATACTAAACGATCGAGTGCTAAGCTAACGGAATGGGTCAAGTCAATCACGTCATTCTCCTAATGAGGTGATCTCGTTAATCAAATGACAACTCATGTCTATGGCTAGGAAACATAACCATCTTTCATTAACGAGCTAGTCAAGTAGAGGCATACTAGTGACACTCTGTTTGTCTATGTATTCACACATGTATTATGTTTCCGGTTAATACAATTCTAGCATGAATAATAAACATTTATCATGATATAAGGAAATATATAATACTTTATTATTGCCTCTAGGGCATATTTCCTTCAATTATCTCGTAGGATGGACTAAGCACCCCACCCCCTCGTGTCTCTCTCGCGAGTGATCAAGGGCCCAACCCTAGCTGTCGAGGCGGCGTGCCCCCCTCCCCTACCCGCGCGGTCGCCGATCCGCGTCGTTGGGCAAAGCCGAGCCGGTGTTGGCGGCGGCGGGGCCCTTTCTCCTCCCCACTCGATGGGTATCAATGTGGGTCGACGAACCCAGGTGGCAGCGCACCGCTCGTATAGGGCCTGACGGTGCTTGGGCGGGCTCGCCGGCGGGGCGTGGTGTCTCGTTTGTGGCGTGGAGGGCTGGATGTGTCGGCGGCTTTGACTTGTGGCAACAGGAGCCGGCTGGGGCTCTGCCCAGATCCGGTCCTTCAGGCGCCATGTGAGACTGGTGGTGGGCGCGTGAGACGTCGGCACGGTCGTGGCGGCCATGGCAGCGACGGCTATCGTTCGATGGCGTGACGGCAGGGGATGCGGGTTTATCATGGCTTTGGTGGTGCGGTGCTGGCTGCCGGGCGCCGGTAGGCAGCGTAGGGGAGTGGTGGCAATATCCCTTCTCCTGGGTTCGAGCTGGCGACACATGAGGCGGGGCGGGTGCCGGACGCACTATCGGTCGCACGCGCGATGACAGTGGCCTCGGCATAGGGCTCGCATTCAGGCATGCCAGATCTGGTACCGAGGCAGGTCGGTGCTCTCTCTCCCCCGTAGGCGGTGTTGTCCTCAATCTGGGATGTGCTCAGGTGCAATGATGTGTCTCTGCTCGCCGACGTAGTGGGCGGTGGTGTTGGTCGAGATGTCATTGTGTTGTCAGACGTATCTGTGTCGAGGGCCATGGGCGTGACGACGTGCGTACTCGCCCGGGGCAAGGCCAGAGGACTATGGCTAGGGTATGCTCGAGGGTAGTCATCGACAGTCACTGGGTCAGGTCCCCACCACCCTCGGTCCATCGGGATCGGTGGGGACGTTGGTGTTGACACCTCCAACCATGGAGGCGTGGCCCCAGACTCGTTGACTGATGTCGGGCTAGAAGCGAAAGGAGGTTCCTTCCACTTTTCCAACCATGGTTGGTGTTCTGTGATGCATAGTGTACGGTTTGCAGTGTGTAAGGACATGGATGCCAGGGCGGCGGCCCCGAATGGCGATCAAC
The DNA here is from genome assembly GCF_018294505.1 of Triticum aestivum. Taxonomy (NCBI): domain Eukaryota; kingdom Viridiplantae; phylum Streptophyta; class Magnoliopsida; order Poales; family Poaceae; genus Triticum; species Triticum aestivum. The sequence continues at coordinate 502,061,818 of NC_057814.1, forward strand.
ATTGCTGGCTCTCTGCCGGGCATCATGGCAACCGTAGTGGCTATGCCTCTTGGTCGTGTGGCCGGCGAGGGGTGTAGCGCCGAGTGGCTCAGCCTCTTTCTCGGTCTTTGGAAGAGGCAATGCTCAGATCCAGATATGGAGGCTTTTTCTCGGCGCAGATGTCCTGGCTACCCCGTGGTGGACGGGTGAACTGCCGAGCGAAAGCTCCGCGCTTTGGCTTCCCTCCCATGGGTGCCGCTCTCCTCTTTATGATGCTGTTGTGGTTCTTCTCTCTGTGTCGGTGTTCTGGGTGAAGACCCTTGTCCGTCTCAAACTCGGCAGCGGCGATGCTTTGCACCGTTTCCTCTTTCGAGGGTGTTGTTGTGGAGCTTCGGTGTCTTAGAATGTGTCATGTCGTTGTGTTCAGGCCTCCTGTGTCGTTATATTTATCGGTTTTGTAGTTGGGTGCGTTTGCGTTGTCCGATTATCCCAGGATGTGCTTTGTGAGAGGATTTTCTCACTACCTTGTATCATCGACGATGTACTTTGGTTGTGCTTTTTATCTATAAAGTGCATTGAGAGCCTTTTTTCAGGTAGGGTCCCTTCCTTTTTTTAGAACACAGTACAAACGCAGACGCTCATATATACGTGTATATACTCGTTCATATGAACACATACACACATTTATCCCTACGAGCACATTGTCATTAAAGATATCTCATAGTCAACGGAAACGTCTCCTTTTTCTTCCTCTTTTTTTTCCACTAAAGGAGAAAAATAATTCCGCCATCCCAAACCAGGCCTTAGATGCAGGCCATGGCGCGCATTCAGCATTATCCTTTCGCCAGTAGTCGACAATCATGTCGACACACGATCGTACAAAACTTCAAACCAATCGATCCATTCGCTCAACAGATTATACCAGCCGAAGGAACCCCAATAATCGATCCTGGTTATCATTTAGAGCAACTCCAAAAGGGCCGACCCATTTTATCCGCCGCCGTTCATTTGGGTCGGTGCGGACAAAAGTGACGGCCCAAACCCAAATCATGTCCGCATCGCGTTCGCGCCGACGCATTTGCGGCCCAAATTTATGCCCCAAATGCGTTGGCGCGGACGCCACGCGCGCCTTTTCGCTATCCGCGACGTTCTTACCTGGCGGCCGTCCAACTACCCGCTGACCACGCGGTCAGTTTAATTTATGACCACGGGCCCACGCATCAGCGACGGCGCTCGTCCTTTTTTAAGCCAACCGTGCGGCGGGGCCGTCCTCATCCAAACTCGCCGTCCACATCTGGCAAGCTTTGCTCCTCCGTCGCCGGCAAACCCTAGCCACCAGAACCACAGCGAAATGGGGCTCTTCTCCGGCGCCGGCAGCAGCAAGGCCAAGGGCAAGGCCCCCGCCACCCCTTTCCCCGCAGAGTTCCTCCCGCCTCCGTCGGCGCCTCGCCGGCAGAGGCAACGCGTGAACGTGCCAGTGCACCAGGCGGAGTGGCACTGGCGGCACCGCCAGCCTCTGCCGTACCCCGACGTGACCCTGCCGCACGACTGGCATCTGGATCCAGATAGGATCCCAGTGCCGGCGGAGCCGCGGACGGCTAGGGCTCACGCGGAGGAGGTGCGGCGCCGGCGGGCGCTGCTGACGCCGGAGCAGTGCCGCGAGCCCGCCTACGCATCCGACTCGCCCAACTGGGTGAGGTGGTTCGCCTTCGAGCACGAGGAGGCGAGGCGACGGGGCGTGCGCGAGGTCGACCGGAGCGGGCCACCGCCGCCGCTCATCGTCCGCGAGGAGGACCAAGCGGCCGAGGACGCCTACCAGGCGGCCCTTGCGGCCGTCTACCGGGAGAGCGAGGAGGACGAGCGGCGCAGGGCGGAGGCGGCAGAGGAAGGGGAGGCTCGCTACGAGGCGGCAATGGCGCAGGCACTTGCCCTCTCCACGGCGGGCGACTGCGTGGTGCCGCCGGTGGCCCCGCCGTCCCCTCCCCGATGTCTCGTCAAGCCGGAGAAGCAGCCGGAGCCCGAGCCGGAGCCGTCCCCCATCGAGCGCTACTCCTGGACGGGAGTAGTGCGCGAGTGGGTACGCGCGCCGCCAGCGCAGGAGGCGGCGTACCTCGAGCACTGGCGCTAGATCCGGGTGGCCGAGGAGCGCCGCGACGGCGAGTACCTCGAGATGCTCGAGCGCGACCTCGAGGAGGAGCAGCGCGAGGCCGAGGAGGAGGCGCGCCAGGCCGCGGCTGCACAGGCGGCCGCACAGCCCCCCGCGCCGGCACCGCCTGCGCCCGACATGGCCGCCTGTGGAACACAGCGTTCTCCTGGGCCGGGCCGACGCCGACGCTCATCGACCTCACGGACCCCGAAGACGACGACGACGACGCCTAGGGCAGCGCGCTGCCTCGTAGTTTAGGCTGTTTTTATTTTTTTAAATGCAAATATGGACGCGTGGACTCTCGTCGGCCTTCGTGGCCGGCTTTATGTTTAATTAATGTTGTTTTTCTTTTTTAATATGCATGCGTTATTTATTTTTTTCTAGCGCCGTCAGAATGGGTCGGGCCAGCGTTGGGCGCACGCGCCGACCCAAACGCGGAAGCGGACATCCGTGTCCGCCTGGCCGACCCAAACGGACAAAAGCGCCTTCCGTTTGGGTCGGCCCGTTGGAGTTGCTCTTATCACGTGGACTCCTGAATCCTGATCACTTAGGCTGGTCATAATGGGGAGTAACTTATAATAGTATCATGCATATGACACTAGTCTAAGTTATTACCTTCATAGTGCAAAGTAACATAGTAGTAATATCATAGATGGTTTCATTTATTAGCTTATAGACTCGTCCTTTCTTGGGAAGCGTTATATTACAGTAACATATTATGTTACTCTAAACATCTCTCTCCTCATTAACTACATGCGACATAAGCAAAAATTTCTTGAAATGCGCTATGTTACTACTCCCTCATTTCTAGTTTATAGGGCTCATCTTAAAATTTTAGTTTTTTTATTTTATAAGGCTCAATTTAGTTGTTTCCATTACATGTTCAGATTCCAAGGTGCATTAAATCATTGCATGCAAATATTAAGAGAGAATTGACCAATGCATGTAATTTGTGCATGCATATATTGTAATTAATGCATTGGTAAACATACTTTTTTTTAGAAAACAAGAGCATTAATAGGGTGCTTTTGCAAACTACAAAAAGTATTCCACCACTTACCATCTACCTTGGTTGGTGAGATTTTTAAATTAAGCCTTATAAACCGGAAAGGAGGGAGTATCTAAGTTACTCCCAGTATGACTAGCCTTATCGCCACGTCCCTCGCCCCATTGCACACAGACGGGCGCCCTTCAAACGCACCCAAAGAACCAATGAGCGACGGATTCAAGAGATCCGACGCGCCGCACATCGCCCAAACCAAGGCAGAACGACGAAAGATCTTCGCTCCCGTGCCGCTCCACCTTTTTGATACAGAGGCTCCTGTACCTCGGGGACGGCCAAAGGGCAGGCAGAAGGGACAGGCCGGTGGCGTCCCGTTCCGCGCGCACGGTAGGACCGGTGAACGGGAAGGCCGGCCATTCAATGCCAAGTCGCCATTGCCACGACGTACGAGGCATTGGCTTTCGAGAGCGACTTGGGAGAGAGAGAAGCTGCCGTGCGTGTGCGACGTAACGAAGAGCGCCTGCCGGGCTCCCGACCTGCCTGCCCGGGATGCCGATGCCGGCGACCCAAGCGAGTTGAGCAAGATGGGTACGAGGCTACGACAGCTTCTTCGGTGTTAATGCTAGGCTGCTGGCGTATGAGATGCCCGACGACGCAGGACGGATTCCGAAAGCGGCACCAGGGAATCTCATCCTGTGGTGGATGCAGCCAGTGGGCACGGTGAAGACACCAACGTGACGTGACAACGGCCCGAGACGGAGTCAAACAGTGTTACTACTAATCTAAAACCTCCAGAATCCAGATACGATCTAGGAATACCCAAGTGTATCTAGGAATACCCAAGTGTACGTAGTACGTGTGTAGGCTCAGGCAAGTTGATGAAAAGATCGCCCAATATTGCTCGATCCCATCGAGAAAAATGAAAGAGAAGTACTATTATCTGACCAGGTGATAAAAACAAGTGGTGCATCCAAGCTCTCCATCTCATAACACGATAGCCTTTAGCTTTGCCGCCACCTCACACCCTTTACGAATTTTTGTCTAAAAAGACCAGCTGCCAAATTGAATTCCCAAAAAGGACCACCTCTCAAACACATTGACAAAAAGGACCAGCTGCAGCGTGACGGCAGGTGCGGCAGCCGACACGTGGCACCTGCCGCCACAGACACCGGCGGCAGCCCCTGCCGCCGCGAGCGCAGGCGGCAGCCTGGGCTTAGAGCATCTCCAACAGGCACGCTAAACAAGCACCGCGCCGCAAATTTAGCCAGTTTAGCGTGCGCGCAACCCGGCGGGTGGCTCCAGCGGGCGCGCAATAACCGCGCGCGCGGTATAAGGAGTTGGGCGCGCGGTCGGATTCGCTATCTCGCGCGGTGTATTTGGGGCACCCGCTTCCTCGCGCGGCACACTCGAGCGCTCGCGCTGCACTCTCTCTTCTCCGCCTCCTACACCCCGCGCGCGCCGGCGCCGGCGAACTGCACCCCATGGACGCACGCGCCGGCACCCCGCTCAGCCCATCCTATAGCCGCGACCCCTCCACCGCCGCCGGCGCCGCCGCAAACCCTAGCCCGGGTGGCGTTGGCCTCGCCTCCGCCGGAGCTCCTCCGACCATCGGCCTCGCGCGCGGCCTCTTCATGCCGCCGCGGATGACCTTGGCGGCGGATGGCGTCGCGCCGGCGCCAGCCCGAGCCGCCGCCTGTTGGGAATCGTAGCAGGATTTTAAAATTTCGTACGCATCACCAAGATCCATCTATGAAGTATACTAGCAACGAGGGGAAAGGAGTGCATCTACATACCCTTGTAGATCGCGAGCGGAAGCGTTTCAATGAACGGGGTTGATGGAGTCGTACTCGCCGTGATCTAAATCACCGATGACCGAGTGCCGAACGGACGGCACCTCCGCGTTCAACACACGTACGGAGAAGCGACGTCTCCTCCTTCTTGATCCAGCAAGAGGGAAGGAGAGGTTGATGAAGATCCAGCAGCACGACGGCGTGGTGGTGGAAGTAGCAGGATCCCGGCAGGGCTTCGCCAAGCGCAAGCGGGAGGGAGAGGTGTTGCAGGGGGAGAGGGAGGCGCCAAGGACTAGGGTACAACAGCCCTCCCTCCCCCCCCATACATAGGCCCCCTGGAGGGGGGGCGCCGGCCCTGGAACCCATCTACAAGGGGGGGGCGGCGGCCAAGGGGGAAACTTCCCCCCCAAGTCAAGTGGGGCGCCCCCCACCCCCAGGATTTCCAACCCTAGGCGCAGGGGGAGGCCCATGGGGGGGCGCCCCAGCCCACTAAGGGCTGGTTCCCTTCCCACTTCAGCCCATGGGGCCCTCCGGGATAGGTGGCCTCACCCGGTGGACCCCCGGGACCCTTCCGGTGATCCCGGTACAATACCGATAACCCCCGAAACTTTCCCGATGGCCGAAACTGGACTTCCTATATATAATTCTTCACCTCCGGACCATTCCGGAACTCCTCGTGACGTCCGGGATCTCATCCGGGACTCCGAACAACTTTCGGGTTTCCACATACTAATATCTCTACAACCCTAGCGTCACCGAACCTTAAGTGTGTAGACCCTACGGGTTCGGGAGACATGCAGACATGACCGAGACGCCTCTCCGGTCAATAACCAACAGCGGGATCTGGATACCCATGTTGGCTCCCACATGTTCCATGATGATCTCATCGGATGAACCACGATGTCGAGGATTCAATCAATCCCGTATACAATTCCCTTTGTCAATCGGTATGTTACTTGCCCGAGATTCGATCGTCGGCATCCCAATACCCAGTTCAATCTTGTTACCGGCAAGTCTCTTTACTCGTACCGTAATGCATGATCCCGCGGCTAACTCCTTAGTCACATTGAGCTCATTATGATGATGCATTACCGAGTGGGCCTAGAGATACCTCTCCGTCATACGGAGTGACAAATCCCAGTCTCGATCCGTGCCAACTCAACAGACACTTTCGGAGATACCCGTAGTGTACCTTTATAGTCACCCAGTTATGTTGTGACGTTTGGCACACCCAAAGTACTCCTACGGTATTCGAGAGTTGCACGATCTCATGGTCTAAGGAAAAGATACTTGACATTGGAAAAGCTCTAGCAAACGAACTACACGATCTTTGAGCTATGCTTAGGATTGGGTCTTGTCCATCACATCATTCTCCTAATGATGTGATCCCGTTATCAATGACATCCAATGTCCATAGTCAGGAAACCATGACTATCTGTTGATCAACGAGCTAGTCAACTAGAGGCTTACTAGGGACACGTTGTGGTCTATGTATTCACACATGTATTACGATTTCCGGATAACACAATTATAGCATGAACAATAGACAATTATCATGAACAAAGAAATATAATAATAACCATTTATTATTGCCTCTAGGGCATATTTCCAACAGTCTCCCACTTGCACTAGAGTCAATAATCTAGTTACATTGTGATGAATCGAACACCCATAGCGTCCTGGTGTTGATCATGTTTTGCTCTAGGGAGAGGTTTAGTCAACGGATCTGCTACATTCAGGTCCGTATGTACTCTACAAATATCTATGTCTCCATTTTGAACACTTTCCCAAATGAAGTTGAAGCGACGCTTGATATGCCTGGGCTTCCTGTGAAACCTGGGCTCCTTCGCAAGGGCAATAGCTCCAGTGTTGTCACAGAAGAGAGTCATCGGGCCCGACGCATTGGGAATCACCCCTAGGTCGGTAATGAACTCCTTCATCCAGATTGCTTCTTGCGCTGCCTCTGAGGCTGCCATGTACTCCGCTTCACATGTAGATCCCGCCACGACGCTTTGCTTGCAACTGCACCAGCTTACTGCTCCTCCATTCAAAATATACACGTATCCGGTTTGTGACTTCGAGTCATCCAGATCTGTGTCGAAGCTAGCGTCGACGTAACCCTTTACGACGAGCTCTTCTTCACCTCCATAAACGAGAAACATATCCTTAGTCCTCTTCGGGTACTTCAGGATATTCTTGACCGCTGTCCAGTGTTCCATGCCGGGATTACTTTGGTACCTTCCTACCAAACTTACGGCAAGGTTTACATCAGGTCTGGTACACAGCATGGCATACATAATAGACCCTATGGCCGAGGCATAGGGGATGACACTCATCTTTTCTCTATCTTCTGCCGTGGTCGGGCATTGAGCCGTGCTCAATTGCACACCTTGCAATACAGGCAAGAACCCCTTCTTGGACTGATCCATATTGAACTTCTTCAATATCTTGTCAAGGTACGTACTCTGTGAAAGACCAATGAGGCGTCTTGATCTATCTCTATAGATCTTGATGCCTAATATATAAGCAGCTTCTCCAAGGTCCTTCATTGAAAAACACTTATTCAAATAGGCCTTTATACTTTCCAAGAATTCTATATCATTTCCCATCAATAGTATGTCATCCACATATAATAAGAGAAATGCTACAGAGCTCCCACTCACTTTCTTGTAAACACAGGCTTCTCCATAAGTCTGTGTAAACCCAAACGCTTTGATCATCTCATCAAAGCGAATGTTCCAACTCCGAGATGCTTGCACCAGCCCATAGATTGAGCGCTGGAGCTTGCATACTTTGTCAGCATTCTTAGGATCGACAAAACCTTCCGGCTGCATCATATACAATTCTTCCTTAAGAAAGCCGTTAAGGAATGCCGTTTTGACGTCCATCTGCCATATCTCATAATCATAGTATGCGGCAATTGCTAACATGATTCGGACGGACTTCAGCTTCGCTACGGGTGAGAAAGTCTCATCGTAGTCAACCCCTTGAACTTGTCAATAACCCTTAGCGACAAGTCGAGCCTTATAGATGGTCACATTACCATCCGCGTCTGTCTTCTTCTTAAAGATCCATTTGTTTTCTATGGCTCGTCGATCATCGGGCAAGTCAGTCAAAGTCCATACTTCGTTTTCATACATGGATCCTATCTCGGATTGCATGGCTTCTAGCCATTTGTCGGAATCCGGGCCCGCCATCGCTTCTTCATAGTTCGAAGGTTCACCGTTGTCTAACAACATGATTTCCAGGACAGGGTTGCCGTACCACTCTGGTGCGGAACGTGTCCTTGTGGACCTACGAAGTTCAGCAGTAACTTGATCCGAAGCTTCATGATCATCATCACTAACTTCCTCCCCAGTCGGTGTAGGCACCACAGGAACATCTTCCCGCGCTGCGCTACTTTCCGGTTCAGAAGGGGTGACTATCACCTCATCAAGTTCCACTTTCCTCCCACTTAATTCTTTTGAGAGAAACTCTTTCTCCAAAAAGGACCCGTTCTTGGCAACAAAGATCTTGCCTTCGGATCTGAGGTAGAAGGTATACCCAATGGTTTCCTTAGGGTATCCTATGAAGACACATTTTTCCGACTTGGGTTCGAGCTTTTCAGGTTGAAGTTTCTTGACATAAGCATCGCATCCGCAAACTTTTAGAAACGACAGCTTAGGTTTCTTCCCAAACCATAATTCATACGGTGTCGTCTCAACGGATTTCAACGGAGCCCTATTTAAAGTGAATGCGGCAGTATCTAAAGCATAGCCCCAAAATGAGAGCGGTAGATCGGTAAGAGACATCATAGATCGCACCATATCCAATAGAGTGCGATTACGACGTTCGGACACACCGTTTCGCTGAGGTGTTCTAGGCGGCGTGAGTTGTGAAACGATTCCACATTTCCTTAAGTGCGTACCAAATTCGTGACTTAAATATTCTCCACCACAATCTGATCGTAAGAACTTTATTTTCCTGTCACGTTGATTCTCAACCTCACTCTGAAATTCCTTGAACTTTTCAAAGGTTTCAGACTTGTGTTTCATTAGGTAGACATACCCATATCAACTTAAGTCATCAGTGAGAGTGAGAACATAACGATATCCTGCGCGAGCCTCAACACTCATTGGACCGCACACATCGGTATGTATGATTTCCAATAAGTTGGTTGCTCGCTCCATTGTTCCGGAGAACGGAGTCTTGGTCATCTTACCCATGAGGCATGGTTCGCACGTGTCAAATGATTCGTAATCAAGAGACTCCAAAAGTCCATCTGCATGGAGCTTCTTCATGCGTTTGACACCAATGTGACCAAGGCGGCAGTGCCACAAGTATGTGGGACTATCGGTATCAACTTTACATCTTTTGGTATTCACACTATGAATATGTGTAACATCACGTTCGAGATTCATCAAGAATAAACCATTGACCAGCGGGGCATGACCATAAAACATATCTCTCATATAAATAGAACAACCATTATTCTCGGATTTAAATGAGTAGCCATCTCGAATTAAACGAGATCCAGATACAATGTTCATGCTCAAAGCTGGCACTAAATAACAATTATTGAGGTTTAAAACTAATCCCGTAGGTAAATGCAGAGGTAGCGTGCCGACGGAGATCACATCGACCTTGGAACCATTCCCGACGCGCATCGTCACCTCATCCTTCGCCAGTCTCCGCTTATTCCATAGCTCCTGTTTTGAGTTACAAATATGAGCAACTGCACCGGTATCAAATACCCAGGAGCTACTACGAGTATTGGTAAGGTACACATCAATTACATGTATATCGCATATACCTTTGGTGTTGCCGGCCTTCTTGTCCGCTAAGTATTTGGGGCAGTTCCGCTTCCAGTGACCACTTCCCTTGCAATAAAAGCACTCAGTCTCAGGCTTGGGTCCATTCCTTGGCTTCTTCCCGGCAACTGGCTTACCGGGCGCGGCAACTCCCTTGCCGTTCTTCTTGAAGTTCTTCTTACCCTTGCCTTTCTTGAACTTAGTGGTTTTATTCACCATCAACACTTGATGTTCCTTTCTGATCTCCACCTCCGCTGATTTCAGCATTGAATATACCTCGGGAATGGTCTTTTCCATCCCCTGCATATTGAAGTTCATCACAAAGCTCTTGTAGCTCGGTGGAAGCGACTGAAGGATTCTGTCAATGACCGCGTCATCCAGGAGATTAACTCCCAGCTGAGACAAGCGGTTGTGTAACCCAGACATTCCGAGTATGTGCTCACTAACAGAACTATTTTCCTCCATTTTACAGCTGAAGAACTTGTCGGAGACTTCATATCTCTCGACCCGGGCATGAGCTTGGAAAACTAATTTCAGCTCTTCGAACATCTCATATGCTCCATGTTTCTCAAAACGCTTTTGAAGACCCGGTTCTAAGCTGTAAAGCATGCCGCACTGAACGAGGGAGTAATCATCAGCACGTGATTGCCAAGCGTTCATAATGTCTTGGTTCTCTGGGATGGGTGCTTCACCTAGCGGTGCTTATAAGACATAATCTTTCTTGGCAGCTATGAGGATGATCCTCAGGTTCCAGACCCAGTCCGTATAGTTGCTGCCATCATCTTTCAGCTTGGTTTTCTCTAGGAACGCGTTGAAGTTGAGGGCAACATTAGCGTGGGCCATTTGATCTACAAGACATATTGTAAAGATTTTAGACTAAGTTCATGATAATTAAGTTCATATAATCAAATTATTCAATGAACTCCCACTCAGACAGACATCCCTCTAGTCATCTAAGTGAAACATGATCCGAGTTAACTAGGCCGTGTCCGATCATCACGTGAGATGGACTAGTCAAGATCGGTGAACATCTTCATGTTGATCGTATCTTCTATACGACTCATGCTCGACCTTTCGGTCCTCCGTATTCCGAGGCCATGTATGTACATGCTAGGATCGTCAAGTCAACCTAAGTGTATTGCGTGTGTTCCGAGGCCATGTCTGTACATGCTAGGCTCGTCAACACCCGTTGTATGCGAACGTTAGAATCTATCACACCCGATCATCACGTGGTGCTTCGAAACAACGAACCTTCGCAACGGTGCACAGTTAGGGGGAACACTTTCTTGAAATTATTATAAGGAATCATCTTACTTACTACCGTCGTTCTAAGCAAATAAGATGCAAAACATGATAAACATCACATGCAATCAAATAGTGACATGATATGGCCAATATCATTTTGCTCCTTTGATCTCCATCTTCGGGGCACCATGATCATCTTCGTCACTGGCATGACACCATGATCTCCATCATTGTGTCTTCATGAAGTTGTCACGCCAACGATTACTTCTACTTCTATGGGTAACGCGTTTAGCAATAAAGTAAAGTAATTTACATGGCGTTATTCAATGACACGCAGGTCATACAAAAAATAAAGACAACTCCTATGGCTCCTGCCGGTTGTCATACTCATCGACATGCAAGTCGTGATTCCTATTACAAGAATATGATCAATCTCATACATCACATATATCATTCATCACATCTTCTAGCCATATCACATCACAAGGCACATGCTGCAAAAACAAGTTAGACGTCCTCTAATTGTTGTTGCAAGTTTTTACGTGGCTTGTATAGGTTTCTAGCAAGAACGTTTCTTACCTACGTAAAACCACAACGTGATATGCCAATTTCTATTTACCCTTCATAAGGACCCTTTTCATCGAATCCGTTCCGACTAAAGTGGGAGAGACAGACACCCGCTAGCCACCTTATGCAACTAGTGCATATCAGTCGGTGGAACCTGTCTCACGTAAGCGTACGTGTAAGGTCGGTCCGGGCCGCTTCATCCCACAATGCCGCCGAAACAAGATAAGACTAGTAGCGGCAAGAAGAATTGGCAATATCTACGCCCACAACTGCTTTGTGTTCTACTCGTGCATAGTAACTACGCATAGGCCTGGCTCATGATGCCACTGTTGGGGATCGTAGCAGGATTTTAAAATTTCCTACGCATCACCAAGATCCATCTATGGAGTATACTAGCAACGAGGGGAAAGGAGTGCATCTACATACCCTTGTAGATCGCGAGCGGAAGCGTTCCAATGAACGGGGTTGATGGAGTCGTACTCGCCGTGATCCAAATCACCGATGACCGAGTGCCGAACGGACGGCACCTCCGCGTTCAACACACGTACGGAGCAGCGACGTCTCCTCCTTCTTGATCCAGCAAGGGGGAAGGAGAGGTTGATGGAGATCCAGCAGCACGACGGCGTGGTGGTGGAAGTAGCGGGATCCCGGCAGGGCTTCGCTAAGCGCAAGCAGGAGGGAGAGGTGTTGCAGGGGGGAGGGAGGCGCCAAGGGCTAGGGTACAACAGCCCTCCCTCCCCCCTATATATAGGCCCCCTGGAGGGGGGGCGCCGGTCCTGGAACCCATCTACAAGGGGGGGCGGCGGCCAGGGGGGAAACTTCCCCCCCCCCAAGTCAAGTGGGCGCCCCCCACCCACAGGGTTTCCAACCCTAGGCGCAGGGGGAGGCCCATGGGGGGCGCCCCAGCCCACTAAGGGCTGGTTCCCTTCCCACTTCAGCCCATGGGGCCCTCCGGGATAGGTGGCGCCACCCGGTGGACCCCCGGGACCCTTCCGGTGGTCCCGGTACAATACCGATAACCCCCGAAACTTTCCCGGTGGCCGAAACTGGACTTCCTATATATAATTCTTCACCTCCGGACCATTCCGGAACTCCTCGTGACGTCCGGGATCTCATCTGGGACTCCGAACAACTTTTGGGTTTCCGCATACTAATATCTCTACAACCCTAGCGTCACCGAACCTTAAGTGTGTAGACCCTACGGGTTCGGGAGACATGCAGACATGACCGAGACGCCTCTCCGGTCAATAACCAACAGCGGGATCTGGATACCCATGTTGGCTCCCACATGTTCCACGATGATCTCATCGGATGAACCACGATGTCGAGGATTCAATCAATCCCGTATACAATTCCCTTTGTCAATCGGTATGTTACTTGCCCGAGATCCGATCGTCGGTATCCCAATACCCTGTTCAATCTCGTTACCGGCAAGTCTCTTTACTCGTACCGTAATGTGAAGGAAATATGCCCTAGAGGCAATAATAAAGTATTATTTATTTCCTTGTATCATGATAAATGTTTATTATTCATGCTAGAATTGTATTAACCGGAAACATAATACATGTGTGAATATATAGACAAACAGAGTGTCACTAGTATGCCTCTACTTGACTAGCTCGTTAATCAAAGATGGTTATGTTTCCTAGCCATAGACATAAGTTGTCATTTGATTAACGAGATCACCTCATTAGGAGAATGACGTGATTGACTTGACCCATTCCGTTAGCTTAGCACTCGATCGTTTAGTATGTTGCTATTGCTTTCTTCATGACTTATACATGTTCCTATGACTATGAGATTATGCAACTCCCGTTTACCGGAGGAACACTTTGTGTGCTACCAAACGTCACAACGTAAATGGGTGATTATAAAGCTGCTCTACAGGTGTCTCCAAAGGTACTTGTTGGGTTGGCGTATTTCGAGATTAGGATTTGTCACTCCAATTGTCGGAGAGGTATCTCTGGGCCCACTCGGTAATGCACATCACTATAAGCCTTGCAAGCATTGTGACTAATGAGTTAGTTGCGGGATGATGTGTTACGAAACGAGTAAAGAGACTTGCCGGTAACGAGATTGAACTAGGTATCGAGATACCGACGATCAAATCTCGGGCAAGTAACATACCGGTGACAAAGGGAACAACGTATGTTGTTATGCGGTCTGACCGATAAAGATCTTCGTAGAATATGTGGGAGCCAATATGGGCATCCAGGTCCCGCTATTGGTTATTGACAGGAGACGTGTCTCGGTCATGTCTACATAGTTCTCGAACCCGTAGGGTCCGCACGCTTAACGTTACGATGACAGTTTTATTGAGTTTTGATGTACCGAAGGAGTTCGGAGTCCCGGATGAGATCGGGGATATGACGAGGAGTCTCGAAATGGTCGAGACGTAAAAATCGATATATTGGACGACTATATTCGGACTTCGGAAATGTTCCGAGTGATTCGGGTATTTTTCGGAGTACCGGAGAGTTACGGGAATTCTTATTGGGCCTTAATGGGCCATACGGGAAAGGAGAGAAAGGCCTCAAAAGGTGGCCGCACCCCTCCCCATGGTCTGGTCCGAATTGGACTAGGGAAGGGGGGCGCACCCTTCCTTCTTTCTCCTTCCCCCTTCCCTTCTCCTACTCCCACAAGGAAAGGAGGAGTCCTACTCCCGGTGGGAGTAGGACTCCCCCCTATGGCGCGCCTCTCCCCTTGGCCGGCTGCCTCCCCCTTGCTCCTTTATATACGGGGGCAGGGGGCACCCCAGAGACACAACAATTGATCCTTGAGATCTCTTAGCCGTGTGCGGTGCCCCCCTCCACCATATTACACCTCGGTAATACCGTTGCGGAGCTTAGGCGAAGCCCTGCGTCGGTGGAACATCATCATCATCACCACGCCGTCGTGATGACGAAACTCTCCCTCAACACTCGGCTGGATCGGAGTTCCAGGGATGTCATCGAGCTGAACGTGTGCTGAACTCGGAGGTGCCGTACGTTCGATACTTGATCGGTCGGATCGTGAAGACGTACGACTACATCAACCGCGTTGTGATAACGCTTCCGCTGTCGGTCTACGAGGGTACGTAGACAACACTCTCCCCTCTCGTTGCTATGCATCACCATGATCTTGCGTGTGCGTAGGAAATTTTTTGAAATTACTACGTTCCCCAACATAATGCATGATCCCGTGGCTAACTCCTTAGTCACATTGAGCTCATTATGATGATGCATTACCGAGTGGGCCCAGAGATACCTCTCCGTCATACGGAGTGACAAATCCCAGTCTTGATCCGTGCCAACTCAACAGACACTTTCAGAGATACCCGTAGTTACCTTTATAGTCACCCAGTTACGTTGTGACGTTTGGCACACCCAAAGTACTCCTACGGTATCCGGGAGTTGCACGATCTCATGGTCTAAGGAAAAGATACTTGACATTGGAAAAGCTCTAGCAAACGAACTACACGATCTTTGAGCTATGCTTAGGATTGGGTCTTGTCCATCACATCATTCTCCTAATGAATGATGTGATCCCGTTATCAATGACATCCAATGTCCATAGTCAGGAAACCATGACTATCTGTTGATCAACGAGCTAGTCAACTAGAGGCTTACTAGGGACACGTTGTGGTCTATGTATTCACACATGTATTACGATTTCCGGATAACACAATTATAGTATGAACAATAGAAAATTATCATGAACAAAGAAATATAATAATAACCATTTATTATTGCCTCTAGGGCATATTTCCAACACTGCCCCCTCCTCAAAGCTCCCCAATGCGGCGCGGCCAAAGAAGGGCAAGACATCGGCGAAAAAAAACAAGGCGGCGGACGACTCCGGCATCTCGAAGGCGAGGAGTAAGAAGCTTGCAGGGCGTGCGACGGGCGCGGTGGCTACCGAAGCGCCGGCGAGCTCACTCGTTGAGCCGGCGGCCGGTGGCATGGGTGGCTTCGGAGGTACCGTGGGCGGTGCAATGGGAGGCATTGCTGGCTTTGGAGCACCCCCCGACGCTATGGCCATCATGGGAGGCATGAGTTTTGCTTCTCTCATGGGAGGCATTGGTGCACCTCCGGCCGCCATGGGCGGAATGTCTTTCGATGTGCCTCCTCGCACACATTCCCATGAAGATGTCGTTGAAGATCTTGCCACCGTCGGAGCTTCACGTGATGCGGTGCGCGATGAGGAGAGGGAGGAAGATTCATCTTCGGAGGCGGAAGAATCGTCTTCCGAAGATGAGGACGAGGACGAAGACGAGGACGAGGAATGATGTGTCTTTCATTTGTGTATTGAACTTCATTTACATTTTGAACTTGGTTGGATGAACTTGTGGGCATGATTTTGAACTTGTGGGCATGAACTTTTCTTCATCAACTTGTTTGTGTGAAATTTTATATGTCATGTTCATTGCATTTTGAATGTTTCAACTTCATTTTGTGTTCAAAATGCCATATATGCAATGCCCCGGTGAGTCACACGCGCTGCATTTTTTGCGCGCTGCTAGAGCGGCGCGCGTGCTGCATTTTAGCGCGGCTGCTGGAGCCAGCACTGCGCGTCGCGCCAAACCAGACGATGGACGCGCGGCAAAGCAGTTTTTTGCGCGCGGCGCATTCGGCGCTTGTTGAAGATGCTCTTAACAGGTTTTTCTCGTCCGCACGTCAGCTGCAACGGGACGGACCGGAGTGGTGAGCCATGCCGCCACGCAGCAAGGCGGCAGCTACTGAGGTTGTGCGCGCCGCGACAGGCCAGGTGGGCCCTGCCGCCATGGCCCGAGGCGGCATCTGTTGCGTGGCAGCGGCGCCCTGTGCGTGGTGGCCATGCCGCTTTGCTTAATCGGCACCGCTAGCGCAGGGCAGAGATACAGTCGGGGCTGGGCTATTGTTTAGTGTAGCCTCAGTACGTACGGCGGACTGACTCGAGTCGTACGAACAGCCGGCCAGAAGAAAACGGCTCTATCCATTAACCCAAGTATTGTACTAGTTTCTCTAAGTTGATATGCATTTGAATGGGTCCGAGCTGCGGCTACCGCAGGGACAAGCTACAGTACGCACCGGGTGCCGCCTCTGGCAGTGGCGGCATGGCTCACCTGGCCTGTCGCGGCGCGCGCACAGCAGCAGTTGCTGTAGCCTCGCTGCGTGGCAGTCCGTTCCGTTGCAGCTGACGCGAGAAAACCTGTTAAGCCCGGGCTGCCGCCTACGCCCGTGGCGGCAGGGGCTGCCGCCGGCATATGTGGCGGCAGGTGCCACGTGTCGGCTGCCGCACCTGCCGCCACGCTGTAGCTGGTCTTTTTTGTCAATCTGTTTTAGAGATGGTCTTTTTTGGCAATTCAACTTGGCAGCCGGTCTTTTAGACAAAAAATCCACCCTTTACTTGAGTTTGTGTGCCAATCTCTGACCCTTCAGGAATTAAAAAAAGAATCCTGCCAAACATCAGCATATATAAAAGTCAAAAACACATAGGGCGTGGCAATATGTCAGTTGGCTGAAAATAATAATTGGATATGTTGATTTATTGAGCTGTCCGATGCGAAATCAACGGCTGGAAACCCCTCTTCAACCTCTCGCCTACCTCATCTTCTTCCTGCGATCCGCCGCGCCGCCGCCGGCCTAACCGCCTGGCCTTGCCCTCCCCTGAACCGCCTCCTGTCCAATTTTTTCTTCGGCGAAGCCCCACCACAGGAATGATGATTACGGTTAATTTGCACTACAGGAATCCCAAGAATATAATTTTATGAGAATGATCACGAGCAGAAAAAAAGTGAGTGTGATCACAAACAAAATTTTGATTTTGTGAACGTCTGCATCTATGCTGTGCTTATAAAATAACCTTTCAAAATAATTTTGTAATTGAGATAAATTGTGATGTGATATACTACACTACGAAAATTTGACCAAAACCGAGGAGAAAAAATGAAGAGAAATTCTTGTTTTATCTATACTGCATTTCTTATTTCTTTTACTTCTTACCAGCACATGTCCTATTTCTTGTTCTCATCTGCTTCCGAATTTGTACTGAATTTTTTTCATAGAATTACAATCATGAAAATGGAACGACATACACATTAATGCACTCCCAAATTTAAATCCTCTAGAAATCCTCTAAAATTCATTCCAACTAAAAGAAGCATCGAGGACACGAGTTGCGTTACTAAACAAAAGATGCAACCGTTACATGAGATTGTTGGGATTCAAAATGTAGGATTGCATTATCTCGTAGGATCTGTTCCTCTCTTTTTTCACTAATTGGAAAAATATTCCCACCATCCCAAACTAGGCCTAAGAGAAACTTTAGAAGATTCGTCGTATGGCCTTGGTCGGCATAATAACCGTCATTATGATTATTTTGAATGAAAAAGCCACCCCAGCAAGCAGGCATCTGGCCCTCAACCTGCATAAATTATGAAGCATGCTCCATATACGCCCCGCGATACTCCATATTTAGAGGTAGCTGGGACGTGTCATTCGTCAATTGCTCGTGCGCGAGGGAAGATTCAACATGGCCTCTTCCTCCCGCACAAACCTATCAATGAAGCTGCCATTCGTATGGGCACCGCTTCCAACCCTGTCGATGCTCCACTCGCTTATTAATCGGGAATAGCATCAATTAATGGTTACCACCGCCGCATTTCGCATCTGTTTCCCGCCAGAGCACGCTCATTCGACGATATATAAGCCTCATCACCCATTTGCTGGCGTCACCACACTCACCCTGTCATCCTCCGCCCTCTATCCCTCCATCCCCGTCGCTAGTGGCGGAGCTTGAGCCGAAATTATGGGAGGGCCGTGGGCTGGAGGGGGGCAAACATAACTATTTTAGCTGATTTTTAGTGAAAAACGGGCCTAATACAAAGAAATATATAGATGTTTTCTTGTGAGCTGGGGGGGGGGGGGGGGGGCATGGCCCAGGTTGGCCCTCAAGAAGCTCCGCCACTGCCCGCCGGCACAATCACCACCATCGACCATGTCGGTGCAGCCACACCCTCTCCATGGACTTTCGGTTGTTCAACTCCTAGCTGTTTCATCGAATCCATTTTGTAGATCCAAGTAAAAATCCTAGTGTAAACGGATGTTGAAATCTGGTAGTGCTAAAAAACTTCCATGTTTATTGTTTTTTTTTTTTTTGAGCTGGTGCTTGAATGACAAGTGGAGTGCACATGTAACAAAACATATGGATGTCACGTTATGGCGAATCTGTATTTGCGCACAGTCTTCACGGCCTCCATATATCCATATCCCGTACGACGTTCGTCGATACGACGAATCGGCTAGAGCTGCCCTTAGATGCAGGCCATGGCACGCATTCAACATTATCGTTTCACCGGTCGACAATCATGTCGACACACAATCGTAGTACCAAACCTCAAACCAATCGATCCATCCGCTCAACAGATTACATTATGAACTTAAACCTCGTGAAAACGAAAGGACCCCAATAATCCGTCCCAGTTATCATTTATCAACCGGACTCCTGATCACTTATCGCCACGTCCCTCGCCACATTGCCCAGAGACGCGCGCCTTTCAAGCCCACCCAAGAACCGATGAACGACGAGTTCAAGAATCCGACGCGCCGCGCATCGCCCATAACATGCAGAAGAACGGAAGATCTTCGCTCCCGTGCCCCTGCACGTTTCTGAGACGGAGGCTCCTCCTGTGCACGTTGGAGACGGCCAAAGGGCAAGAGGAGACGTCGAGAAGAGGCAGGCCGGCGGCGTCCCGTTCCGCGCGCGGTAGGACCGATGAACAGGAAGGCCGGCCATGTCGCCATTGCCACGACGTACGTACGACGCGTCGGCTCCCGAGAGCGACGTGGGAGAGAGAAGCTAGCGCTGCCGTGCGTGTGCGACGTACGCAGGCTCGCCGGGATTCCGCCCTGCCTGCCCGGGATGCTGATGCCGTCGATCCAAGCGAGTTGAGCGAGATCCGAGATGGGTACGAGGCTAGGACTGGTCCATGGATTGGTGTCTGCCGCAATAATTCCCGGAGAAAGCGAATGTTTGTTGCGTGCTAGGCTGCTGGCGAGATGAGATGCCCGGCGACGCAGGACGGATTCCGAAAGCGGCACCGGGGAATCTCATCCTGTGGGGGATGCACGTCACGATTAAGTGTCGTTTGCGAGCAGTGACAAGTTAATGAAAAGATTGTCGAGAAAAATGAAAGAGAAGCACTAGCTGACCAGGTAATAAAAACAAGTGTTGCATCCATATGCTCTCCGTCTGATAACACGACGACATTTAGCCTTGCCAGCTCCCACCCTTTACTTTTTGACTTTGTGTGCCAATCTCCAACCCTTCAGGAATCAAAGAAGCGTCCTGTCAAATATCAGCACATAAGTGAAGGAAACATAGACCAATTATCGCGGTAAGCGACAACACGTCACTACTCATGCCGAATACAAAACCATCAACCTGCAGATCCAGACAACAACAAAGTATCCTGCCCTGGTCGCTTTCTGATTCTTCATGAAGGCGACGAAAACTGAAAGTTGCACATTTCCATCCTAGTACTGACTTAACCAATGATTTTGCGCCACCGCGAATCATATCACAAATAAAAGAAATCAACAAGAGAATAAAAGAAATGACAAAGGAAATTATCATGATGAAATCAAAGGTTCACAAGTGAATGGCTAAAAAATGTTATTATTGTTTTGGCAGGGGCCGCGCGAACGCTTACCCCCTCTACCACAAATTATGACGTTCATTCTCCCACTAGGTAAGATGGTAGACCAACGCACTCACCAAGTGCAATGTGAGTCATTGACCTAGGCCACGAGTCTTCTTGATCGCTCGTCGACCCCGTCCAGGTAAGTACCTTGCAACGAGGCATCTAGCCATCATAATATAGCCTGCTCTCCTAGTATAATCTTATTGTGTTGTCGATGTGGTACTAAACTAAACAAGAGCGCTGTGTTTTTTTTAAGGCAAACAAGAGCGCTCTGTAGTTGTTGGCTGCTCAGATGTGGGCCTATTTCGCGTGGACTTGCGTTACTGAATGGGCCCTGGATCGCTAGGACCAGTACCCAGAATAGAAAGAGGTATCCCTAAAAAAAGAATAGAAAGAGCTCGCTTACTTTTTCAAACGAAAAACAGAAAAGCCCGTAAAGATTGCTCACTGTTTGCTCTTGCCAAGAAACTGTATAAAAGAGAAAAGGATGTGACATGGATCGATTTTTTGCCGCTCTGCCTCCAAGAGCTGTACTATGCATGACATGGTACAGGGTTGACCAGTGTTTGTAGTTGACCGTAGTTCTCTGTCTCCCAATAATGCTCTTCCTTATATTGGCGAAAGTTTCAGTCCTCAGCGATCCCTCCACCCCTTCAAAGAACATAGCCATTCCTTCACGGTTGACACCCACACCCCCAGTCCTCGCTGGGAAAAGGAAAGAAAAAAACAATTGACATCAAGTTGTTTAATTTATCTGACTGATAATCTTATGATAAGCCATGTCGACCCAGACTTCCTAGTCAAGCGTGATAGGTGAGCTGGGGCTGGGCTCTCATCAACCGAAAGATCAGAGAGGAAATGACAAGAGCTAGCTTGCTTGCCGATTCTTTCTTTACGTGTGGGCAACATGTGACTCATCGCCGTCGTCACGGTTCATGGATTCCCGGCCCTTCCGGGATCAAAGAAGCGTCTACCCTTCCCATTAGCAGCCAAAGACTTGTAGAAGAAGAAGAAGACAAAAGGTGCGTACGTGCGCTGTTATGTCTACCTGGGATCAACCGACGGCAAGTACGTCGCGCGCGTTGGATCTATCTGCAACATGGCATCAGATCGAAACGGGGGCAACCTTTTTCTGACTGACTCCTGAACTGGTCGCTTTCTACTCTTCTCCGCTCAGCCCCGGCCACCGAAGCGCGGACTAGATACTACTAGATCCCCGGGTGGATTAAAAGAATGGGGCTGGTTGCAGGGAGGAGCTGGAGGATCACATGAATGATTGGCGGTGGTGATCTGATCGGTGATCACGGGGCGGTGCCGCGCGCGTTCTTCGCCGGACCGTCAGCCACCGCGTTTCGATCGATCGCTTCCTGGCCGGCCCGCCAATCGTTTGTTGATAGTACCGTTTGTGATCGGTCGGATCGCGTGTTGCGCCTTGCGCGCGCACCAGCACCATGATTGGGGCACCAGAAAAAAAAGAGTTGATCCCAGGAATAGACAGTAACACCACCAACAAAATAGTGTAAAATCGAAAGAAAGAAAGAAAGAAAAATAGTGTCAATGATCATGAACAAAAAATGAATGAATTTTGTAAACGGGATAAATTACCAAACGATAAACCACCGCGCGAAATTCAACCAAAACCAAGGAGGAAAAATGAAGACAGATTCTTCGATTATGAACAAAAAGGATCTAACCGATTATGGTCCATTTAC
Organism: Triticum aestivum; assembly: GCF_018294505.1. Classification (NCBI taxonomy): domain Eukaryota; kingdom Viridiplantae; phylum Streptophyta; class Magnoliopsida; order Poales; family Poaceae; genus Triticum; species Triticum aestivum. Next base: position 502,083,712 of record NC_057814.1, read on the forward strand.
TTTGTTGGTTCCAAAAATACATCGCCTCTTTGATTTACAGGTTACTAAAACACCAGGAAAGAAAGACACTCTCTTGAATCTTACGATGTTAAATAAACTAAAAAATATAGCATCAACAAGATCTTTTCTTTTTTTTGCAGAATGAATCAGATCTATTATAAAAATTCATCGGAAGTATAAAGCGTTTCAAAAATAATAATAAATATTTCGAGATTCTAAGACCATCGAACAACCACTACCGTCGCCGCTCCTCTATCGGAGCCGCCTTGACCTTGTCGATTACATCCAAAAAGTCTTCGTGCACGTGCCCCTAAAGACCAACGCCTAAAGTCGTAGTCATCGCCATGGAGCCCTTGCATAGATCTCAAGCACCTGACACCAAATCTCGTAACCTGGCAAGAAACCCTAACCTCACCGCCCCAAGAAGATGTCAGGAATCTACGTCGAAGCTCCGTCGACTATGTCCGAACGGACGAACTCGAGGAGGGTTGAAGCCCGAAAGACATACTCGAAAAAGAAGGGCCACCATCCGTCTGAGCGCCGCACCTGCAAGGACTAAAATACCCTAACATAAACTACTATCCGGAGTGGAGGCATCAGGATTCTCCTTCCCGCCACCGGCTCTGGGGACGGCGGGCAGAAAGGAGGCGAATCCACGGGCTCGTCGGTGAAGCCTCGAGAGAAAAGTTTGCCCTAGCCGCCTGGGGTTGGGGAGGGAGTGAGAGGTGTGTAACGAGTGTTTTTCTTTTGGATGGAGCCATCGAGTGTTTGACCCGCCACAGAAAACAATGAATTGTAGCAGGATGATCGAGTGGTGTAACTTTTCACTAAAACAAAAGTGCCAAAAAATCATGAAAAGAATTGTAGCAGGATGATTGAGTGGTGTTACTTTTCACTAAAACAAAGTGCCAAAAAATCATGAAAATGGAGCGACATTTAAACGCTCTATTGTTTTTTTCTAAAATTCGTACAAATCAAAGAAACCTTGAAGAACCTGAGTTACATCAAAAGATACCCTCATCTAGAAATTAACTCATCTAGAAAAACTTAAAAATAATATCTCCATTACATGTATTGTTGGAATTCAAATGTAGGATTGCATTATCTCGTATGTCCATTCCTCTCTTTTTTCTACTATAATAACAGGAAAAGTAATTGTGTCGTTCCAAAACCAGGCCTTAGATAGTCGTTTGAGCTCCTGTATCCAGCGCCGGCGAGGCCGGTGGTTCCTCTTCCCATCCGTCCGCCGCCGGCGGTGTGAGGGCGCGGGAACCTTAGTTCTTCGCTTCCAGCTTGTGGATAGGGCTAGGGATAGGTTTCTAGGCACTGTTCGGGTGGCGGCGACGGCATTGCGTCGTTATAAGTTACAACGGATCCACCTCCACCACGGCGTCTCTTGGGGCGGCATGAAGGATCTTGCAGCTGTGTCTTTCTTGTTGCTCGTGCACGACGAAGAGATTCGTCTCTCCTGGCCTCGGCGCTTGGAGGGTGGCGGCGACGCGACATCCTTTGATGCGGGCTTTTTTTTACTGCTGGTATTGCTAATACAGTAGATCTGAGGGCTTCTTTTTTGCAACAAAAAGAACAGGCTTCAGTCGATCGACGCGTGGAATAGATTATCAACTGATAAAACCTCCATTCCAAAAAAGAAACTGATGAAACCTCCTGAAAACGAAAGAATCCCCAATAATCCGTCCCAGTTATCATCCTCATCCGGGGACCCTGATCACCTATCGCCGCGCCTCATGCGCGCCCTTCAACACGCCCAAGAACCAAACGAGGGACGAGTTCAAGAGATCCCGACGCGCCGCGCATCATTCAGAGCAGAGCAACGAAAGATCTGCCCTGCCTCCGGTCCCGCTCCGCCTTTTGGAGACAGAGGCTCCTCCCTCCTGTACGTACGTTGGGCACGGCCAAAGGGCAGAAGGAGACGCCGAGAAGAGACAGGCCGGCGGCGTCCCGTTCCGCGCGCGCGGTAGGACCGATGAACAGGAAGGCCGGTCATGCAGCGCCATGTCGCCATTGCCACGACAGGTCGACTCCCGAGAGCGACGTGGGAGGGAGAGAGCAGCTGCCGCTGCCGCTGCCGTGCGTGTGCGACGCACGCAGGGCAAGGCGCTCGCCGGGCTCCCGATCTGCCTGCCAGGGACGCCGATGCCGTACACCCAAGGAGCGAGTTGAGCGAGGCAGTGGCTACGAGGCTACGGCGGGCGTCGTCGTCGATGGGTCATTGCCCCGTGCAACTTGGCCGCAATAATTCCCGGAGAAAGCGATTTCTTGTTGCGTGCCGGGTTCCGGTGTTAATGCTGGCGTGGCGGGGAGATGAGATGCCCGGAGATGCAGGAGGGATTCCGAAAGCGGCACCAGGGAAAGGAATCCAGTGGGCGCGGCCAGAGTCACAGCGTGACGTGACAATCGGTCGAGAGGGAGTCAATGGACTAACAGTATTTTTACTACTATAATATTTTTTTATAGGAATTTTTACTACTAATCTGTAACCAAATACTCCTGTACGTGGGTAGGCTCAGGCAGTACACTGCAAGACAGCAGCAATAACTCGGCCGGTTGCGGTGGAACAAGGTTAACGTCGCGATTTGAGTGACGGTTACGAGCGGTGATAAGTCTATGGAAAGATCGTCCGATATTACCTGACCCCCTCGACGAAATGAAGACAAGCAGTAATATCTGATCTGACTAGGTAATGGTACTAGGTACCGTGAGTTTAAAGGCACCACTATCTGACAGAGCCTCGTGTGGCTCCAGTTTAACAGCCTGTAACTTTTCTGACTTGGGTGAGGCAAGGAACTAGAAAAGTTGAGAAGCTATTATTGAGAACCAGGCTGTGCTTAATGAACTTGTGCTGTACTGAGCTTCTTTCTAAATTTATTGTTGAAAAAAATATACGGAAGTAAGAAGAACTGGTTAGCCTAAAAATCGGCAAAAACTGGCAGAGCAATAAGAGTCTACTGTAGATACTAATGAATTTTCTTAAAATGCAAAAAAATCCTTATTATTTAAACAAACATTTTCTAAAAAGGGGATCTTTCCTTGCCAAGCTATCTCTGTCATGAAATTGTACACGCATGCCGAAATACCTTTCAGTGTTAAATTTGTAAAGAAAATTGTTCAAAAAGAAAAATACCTCTCACGTTTGTAAAAAAATAACAGAGCTATGAAAATTGACCTTTTCTATGAAACTATACAAGCATACAAATACATGGATATTTTTCTTGGAGAAAAGCATTAGAAAAAGTTTACCAGAAATACAAAACATCTCAAATATAATAAAAATTTCATCAAAATATCGAGACCACTATTGTCACGGACGCCTCGTTTGTCACCGCTCCTCTATTGGATCCGACTTGACATTGTCAATGGCTGCCGGGATGTCTTCGTGCACGTGCCCTAAGGACCAGCGCCCTGGAGCTGCGATCGTCGTTATTGAACTCTTACATTGATTTGAAATACCTCACAGTAAATCTCGCTGCATGACGAGAAACCCTAACATCACTACCCCAAGGAGACAACGGGAATCTACAACGGAGCTCCGTCGAGGATTGTAGTCCGAAAGACAAACTCGAAGAAGAAGCGTCGCACCTGTGAGGACTAAAAACCCTAACCTAAACTACTAACCGGAGCGGTGGCACCGAGATTTCCCTTCCCGTCACCGGCCGCCAGAGCGGCAAGTAGAGTGAAGGCGATTCCATGAGCTCGCTTGTAATGTCTAGAGGGAAGAGTTCGCCCTAGCCGTTTAGGGTTAGGGAAGGAAAACAAGAAGGGCATCTGTAAAAAATTTCTATATACTCCTTGAAATCTCTAAAGAGAAAAAAAGTTTGTATTTAGAAACGGAGTGAGTACTTGACTTTCTTTCTGTTCGGCTCTGTGGTGGTGACAGGTCACACCCATGGAATGGAATGGAAGCGTCCAACTCGTCCACCACTTCCGTCGCCGACCTGCCCCACCCCGCCCGCCCACACACCTGCGAGACGAGAGATGCCGAGATCCCAAGCACAAGCAATCCCAATTCCCGTCGCCTTTATATAAACAAGATCCCCTCCGTCTCTCTCTCCTCCACTTGTACTCCACCGCCACCACCCAGGGAACGCCACGCGCAGAGCTCCTCTGAAGCAAACAACAGACACAAGCGGGGACGAATCCGCGCCGCGGTTTCGTCGATCGATCCGATGGGCCGGCGGTCCAGCGCGCCGCCGGTGGGGACGGGGGAGCCGCTGCTGCCGGAGGTGCGGAAGTGCGTCAGCGGCGGCGCGAGGATGCAGCGGTCGCTCTCGCGGGCGGACGACGAGCTGCAGTGGTTCCGGTCGTGCCTGCGGTGGGTGTGCATGGACCACTCCGCCCCGGGCCGCGCCGCGCTGTCCTGGCTGCTCTTCCTGCTCCTCGCCGTGGCCGTCCCGGCCGTCGCGCACTTCGTCATCGCCTTCCGCCCCTCGCGCCGCCCCTTCGACGCCGTCGTGCAGGTCTCGCTCTCCGCCGCCTCCGGCGCCAGCTTCCTCTGCCTCTCCTCCTCCTTCCGCCGCATCGGCCTCCGCCGCCTGCTCTACCTCGACAAGCTGCGCACCAACAGCGACCGCGTCCGGCTCAACTACACCGCCCGCCTCGCCTTCTCATTCCGCCTCCTCGCCTCCCTCGTCGCGCCCTGCTTCGCCGCCGAGGCCGCCTACAAGGCCTGGTGGTACGCCACCTCCGCCGACCGCCTCCCCTTCTTCGCCAACGACGTCCTCAGCGACGTCCTCGCCTGCTCCCTCGAGATGGCCTCCTGGATGTACCGCAGCGCCATCTACCTCCTCACCTGCGTCCTCTTCCGCCTCATCTGCCACCTCCAGGGCCTCCGCCTCGAGGACTTCGCCGGCTCCCTGCTCGTCGAGGTGGAGGAAGGCAGGATGGGGGTGGAGCGCGTCCTCAGGGAGCACCTCGACATCCGCAAGCAGCTCAAGGTCATCAGCCACCGCTTCCGCAGGTTCATCGTCGCCGCGCTGCTCATCGGCACCGCCAGCCAGTTCGCCTCCGTGCTCCTCACCACCCGCCACGACTCCATCGACGACCTCCTCCACACCGGCGAGCTCGCGGTAAGCCTCGATTGCCTGATTTATCCACTCTCTTAGGCTCGATTCTGAATGAGATGTGTGTGTTCAGTTGGGCAAAATTGGGGATCGCAATCTACTTGAGATTATCTTATCGCAGTCTAATTCAGACCGGACCAATAACTCTTTATGTTTAAAAATTATGAGCAAGTTGGAACTGCCTAGAATCGATCAACTGATTGGTACCTTGCCTATACGAGGGGATTAAAAATTGGGTCAAATCGTTTAAGTGCTGAATTCTACTGGATTCAGTTGCCTTCATAGTTACACTTTCAGGACTTTCTCTGAAAATAAAAACACTTGGTCGGTGGTTTCTGGACAGGCTCCATTGTCCTCTAAGTAGATGAGACTTGAGAGATTATATAGAACTCCAATAGTCTGGTTGACGTCTATAATTAAGTGGTAGTAGTATCATGTGAGGAACAGCAAAGCTAGTAAGGTGTGACGTGAGTCACTCTGCTGGCGATCGATCTGTCTCTGGGCCTGAAAATGAGACTTCATTCATTTCTGAATGCTAATTGGGGCGCCATCTTTGTAAAGGTACGAGTAGGGCCATGAATCAGTGATAGTGCCTTATTGAAATCACAAACTGAAGGGAGTTGGGACAGTGTATATAAGGTGTAGAGCTCCTGTAGTTTCCAGATCTTGTCATAATCGCAAACAGCGACCTCTATACTGTATTAACAAATATAATATGGTTACAATTCAAAAGAAAAAAAAATCTAATATGGTTAGAAGTTCCAGTTTCAGCGGCACTTCAGCTATTTTGGAAGCACCACTGTATTTAGGCCAACATAAGCTGATATTCAGAAGAATCACACTTCGTCTGAGATTATCTAGAAATCCAATAATTGGGCTGGCTGACGTCTATAATTAAGTGATCTGGAATAGTATCATGTGAGAAACAGCAAAGCTAGCAAGGTGTGATGTGATTCACTCTGCTGGCCACCGATCTGTCGATGGGCCTGAAAATGGCACTTCATTCATTTCTGAATGCTAATTTGTGCGGCATCTTTCAAAGGTGTGAGTAGGGCCATGAATTAGTGATCTTATTGGAATCTCAAACCGAAGGGGGGTTGGAACAGTGTATAGAAGGTGCAGAGCTCCTTTAGTTTCAGATCTTTTCATAGTCGCAAACAGCGACCTATGCGGCATTAACAAATCTAACAGATCATTATAAGCTCTAGTTTCAGTGTTACTTCGGCTATTTGGAAGCACTCTGCTACTTAGGAGCAGCTAAACTCAAAACAGATTTATGTGGTAAACTTACGGCATTTTGAACTGAAAAACGGTGAAAGAATTAAGAATTTTCGGACACATCTTACTTACATTGTCTCAGCTCTGCATACTTGGCACCATTTCCAGGCAACGGTACTAATGTTTCTTCATGTTGAATTCTGCAGCTATGTTCAGTTGTGCTCATGTCCGGGCTCATCATAATCCTGAGCAGCGCCGCCAAGATCACTCACCAGGCGCAGGCCCTCACGGGCCAGACCACCAAGTGGCACGCCTGCTGCACCATCGAGCCGGTCCCGGACGACGAGATAGATCCGGGATCCAACCAGAACTCCATGCTGGAAGAGTACCCCGAGGACGAGAGCGACTGCGAGTCCAGCGAGGAGACCGGGGACGAGGACATGCTTGAGAACACCAAGTTCCTCCAGCCTCACACGCACGTGATCTCCTTCCAGAAGAGGCAGGCACTAGGTACGTATGATCATCGACAGTCATCGTAAATTTCGTTGAATTTCCATGAGAAGGTAATGGGGCTGATGAAAAACGCTGTTGGATGCAGTGACGTACCTGGAGAACAACAAGGCCGGCATCACCGTGTTCGGGTTCACGCTGGACCGGTCATACCTCCACACGATATTCATGCTCGAGTGGACGCTCTTCTTGTGGCTGCTGGGGAAAACAGTCGGTTTCTCGTGAACACAAGGAACGTACGCACCAAGGTTCTATTCTGTTCCATGTTTTTTTGCTGTTGTGCCCCGTTTGATCCTTGTGAAAAGAGAAGGAATAGGGTTTTTTGTGTGTGCGCGCGGGTGGCACGTGAGTGGTGTGCACTTGTATGCTAGCAGCGATTTTGTGTGATGGTGGTGTAAATTATTATGGGTTGATTGCTCGTGGATGTAAGGTGTATGTACAGGTTTAGATGAGTGCTTTAGAGCCTCGTGCGTGCGTGACGCTTGGCATTGCAGGTTTATAATCTCGGGTTGTAACTTGTAAGCCAGCATCAGTTGTAGAGTTGGTGTGTCAAAAAAAGAAAACTCTTTCCTTTATTTTGGTTCTAGCAGTCTTCTGTTCTCCTGAAGAAAATGTTTTGTGCTCCGTATTTCAGTATGAATTCTATGGGATATGAGATGGCATTTCATATTCAGTACATGTATAATAGTCCAAGCATTTCAATGCAGGTGAGGGTGGTACATCTAATAGTAGTTTTGAGTGCGCGTTGGTGTTTTCTATGTGCATCCTAACTATGTAGAGGTCAGATCTGTGCTCGTGCTCATTGTGTTTGTATCCACTTAATGCTTCATTTTTACATTTAAAAAAATCATTTTTTGTTAAAAAAAAAGAATCAAAACTCACTCGAAGTGATGCTCTGGGTTCGCTGACTTTCCAGTATCTGCGGTTCTTTCTGTATTGATGGGCTCCTATCCGGCGCTTTAGGTGCCGAAAAGGATAGCTGACGCTCGTTATAGCTTTGCTCGCAGGCCGGGGCCGAATAAGGCCACCTCCCTGTTGCGCTTGGTCGCTTTATCAAGTTCGCTGGTTTTTCTTTCGTTATTACCTACAGTATGACCTTCCCCTAAAAGAAACTTACAATATGATCTAGTGTACTACTTCCTCTGTTCCGATTGCGACAAGTAAGTCGGGATGGAGGCAGTACTTGCCTCAAAAAGAAAAGACAAAACTACAGTCCTACATGGCCAGCGGTTTTTATCTACTGTACCACATGGCCAGCAGTTTCCAAAATCTATGATTCTTTTAAATTTTATGAATAAAATTCCACGAATTTGAGAAAAAGTTTATGGTTTTAAAAAAACATTCTTAAAAATGTTTATGAATTTAAATAATGATGAAATTTGAAATATATAATCATGAATTTCAAAAAAGTTCATGACATTTAGAATAGTTCGTAAATACTGGAAAAATTCATAGATTTTGAAGCAACATAAGCAGATTCGAAAAAGTTCACTAATTTAATAAAGTGCTAGATTTGAAAATAGTTCATGAATTTCGGAAAAGAAGTTCATGAATTTGAAAAAAATGTGAATTCAAAAAAATATATGAATCTGAAAAAAGTTCACCAAATTTTTAAAAGTGTGTGGATTTTAAAGGTTGATATTTTAAAAAAAGTTCACGAATTTTCCAAAAGTTCAAATTTTTTGGAAAGTTCATAAAAATGGAAAAGGTTCTTATTTTTTAGATAAAATCACAAATTTGAAAAAACTTCATGGGTTTTGAAAAACTTCGTTAAAAATGAAATGAATTTGTGAATTTGAAGAACATTCATGCATTTGAAAAAAGTTTAGGAAGTTGAAAAAAGTTCATGAATTGAAGAAATAGTTTACAATTTTAAAAAAGAGTTCACAAATTTTGAAAAAGGAAAAGAAAGAGAAAGAGAAAAAGGAAAAAATAACAAAAACTGGCCGAAACAAAACCGAAAAAACATGTGTCTTCTAGGCGCACAACATGAAACAAAAGAAGTATTAGTATGCACAATAGGTGAGCTGTTCGTGTTGGTTTCTGTGTTTGGAAGGAAACATTGAGGTTCCTACTTTGAATCTCACTACCTACAACATTTTTTAAGGTTCAATAAAATGGGCCAAGGCTAGGACGCAAGGGGGTCTACGCTGGTTTGTTGAGTTGCCTTTAGGCGTCGGGGTCTCGTTTACCCGAGAAAGAAACAAAGAAAAAAGACGAAGAAAAAAACAATGAAAAAAAGGAAGCCCGTGAAAACCGAGAAAAGAAAGAGAGAAAACCGGAAGAAATTATAGAGGAAGAAAGAAAGAAAAACAGTTAAACCCGAAAAAAGAACATAGAAAGCGGTGAAAAAGTAAAGAAAACAGAAAAATACAACCGTAGAAAACCTAACCAAAAACCAGTACAACGATCGTCCCAAGTGAGCAAGGAAATGAAATGAGCAAACCGCAAAATGGGCCGGCCCAGAAACAAAGCGCGAGGGAGTTTCTTCAAGCGAGCAGAGTATATATCTCGCTATAAGCGTGATATAGCTCTTGCGGCGATTGATGCCCCTTTTCCTTTGCTAGCGTGACCCCAGTGAATTATTATTTTTGTTTAGAAATCATCCATGCAATGTCCCAAATATCGATCCATATGTTTAAGTTTAATTCTATTGTTGCTCTCTTTAAAGTTACTTGTACTTGGCAGTTGTTGGGTATTTTTGTTACTATGATACTGCTTTGCCACATACACCACTTCATTCACCGTATTGTCATTGCTAGTAATAATTCTTTCAAACAAGCATTCGTTTCAGATGTGTTTGAATTGACAACATAATTGCTAAAGTTTTTAAATGCTCTTTGGCTCTTTTGTGTCGAATCAATAAATTTGTGCTGTGATCCCTACGTTTGTGGATCATGATCTATACATTATTGCATCAATAACAAGTGAGCCACTCATGTTTTGTTGGAATCCTAAAATGCATAGTTTTGTATTTATTGACCAAATGATTGTGAAACTACTTAAAATGGGCTATTTCTTTATATTTTACCAATCACAGTTTTATAAGAAATACTCGTACTTATAGGATGGTGAGCATTTCCAAAATCTGGAGTTGCCCTAGCATCTTGAGCAATAGGTAACAAGGCAAAATGTGTTGTGACCCATCCAAGTCAAAATAAAAATAGTGCATTACTCAGTAGGTTCTCCAGATTAAAGCTCCATGCTATCAAGGAAGCGAAAAAGTGTGGAACCTAATAACTTAAAGCGTGGAGGTCAGACACGATGCCTAAATTGTTCGTTCCCTCTTAATTCCTTTTTTTGCGCGAAATCTTCCGATCTATTCATCAACTGAGAAGATAGTATAAAGAATACCAGAAGTAAAAAAATACATCCGGGTCCGTAGACCACCCAGCAACGACTACAATCACTGGAGTGAGCCGAAGGCGCGACACCATCTTCATCCCTCCCTTATTGGAGGCGGGCAAGCCTTGTTGTAGTAGACAGTCGGGAAGTCGTCGTGCTAAGGCCTCATAGGGCCAGCACACCAGAACGGCAACCACCGTCCATGAAGAGAAGCGTAGATCGAAAGGATCCAACTTGTAGACACATGAACATAGATGAACGGAAACAGGATTCGCATGGATCCATCGAAGATAAACGCCGACCGAATCCCGTGAGACTCCGCACGCCCTCCGGTGATGCTAGAAACACCACCGAGACGAGGGCTAGGCGGGGAGAACCTTATTCCATCTTCAGAGAGTCGTCGCCGCCTCGCCACTCTGAGCAGGACACAAACCCTAACAAAAATAAAAAAAGCATGAAAAAAATGAAGCCCTCTCACCGGCAAGGGGTAGCATCCACCACGCCTCCACGGCCCTAAGACCATAGGAGATGAAATAGCCGACGACAGCACCAGCGGGAGGCGGGAGAAACTCTAGCCAAAGCGTCCTCTCTTACTTCGATGGATCTTTTCATCTCACACATGATAAATCACCGCCGTGATAAGGAAACCATCATGCAGAAATTTGATTCGGCGTTATAATGAGAATTAAAGTTAATATTTATCTTGCCAGAGGGCAACATAAAAATTGGACATACTTTGTAAAGAAAAAAAAATACATGCTTAATAGATAAAAATTATATTGAAAGTCCATGCTTTGAAAAGAAAAGGCATGTTTAGAGCAGATCATGACTTATATGTGCAATAGTTAGGGCACATCCAGATGTCCTTTAGCAAAACCATAAAAATTGGACATACTTTGTAAAGAAAAAAAAACATGCTTAATAGATAAAAATTATATTGAAAGTCCATGCTTTGAAAAGAAAAGGCATGTTTAGAGCAGATCATGACTTATATGTGCAATAGTTAGGGCACATCCAGATGTCCTTTAGCAAAACCATAAAAAATCACATTAAAATGTATATTAGTAGAACATTAAAAAGTTAGTGCACAGATTACTTCTTGCTCCCCACAAATGTTCTTGGGTAACAGGCCCCCGAGCCATAAGGCCCAGCAAGATCTGTGACTAACTTTTGCTCCCCCACAAATGAGCTTGGGTGACAGGCTAACGCGACAAAGCCCTGCGACAGTGTTGCAAGAGCTGTCCTTTTATTCCGGTGTATGCGAACTAAATGAGGCGAGGTGGGACTAAAAGTTGTGTCTGCCAACAAATTGTACTAACGGGCTAAACAAACAACAGCTTCTCCAAACTCAAAGCCCAAGTAAAGAATCTCGCGGCGTGACGGCCCAACGACGACGACGCGGTAAAACGGGGAGGCAAACGCCAAGAGAAGGCTTCCTCCCAAAGCCCTCCAAGCCAGACACACGGCCGCCGCAGCCGAGATGGCCGCCGGAGATGCCACCCACGCGCCGCCGGCCGCGGAGGCGCAGTCTCTGGTGGAGTCGTTCTGCGCCGTCACCTCGGCGACCCCCGACGAGGCGGCCTTCTTCCTCGAGGGCCACAACTGGGCCCTCGAGGCCGCCGTTCGCTCCTTCTACGACAACACGGAAGTCGACGCCGATGGCCCCGATCCGGCACCCCAGACCCCGCCAGCCGGTTCGCCTCCGTGCTCCTCACCACGCGCCACGACACCATCGACGACCTCCTCCATACCGGCGAGCTCGCGGTAAGCTTCGATTGCCTGATTCACTCTGCTGGCCATCGATCTGTCGCTGGGCCTGAAAATGGGACTTCATTCATTTCTGAATGCTAATTGGCGTGCCATCTTTGTGAAAAGGTACAAGTAGGGCCATGAATCAGTGATATTACCCTATTGAAAATTTGAAATCACAAACTGAAGGGGGTTGGAACAGTGTATATAAGGTGTAGAGCTCCTGTAGCTTTCAGATCTTGTCATAATCACAAACAGTGACCTATGCTGTGTTAACAAATCTTGTCATAGATTTCAATGAAAATGGAGCTGGGGGTGAGCCCCTGTTGATCGAAAAAACAAATCTAACAGATCATTACAAGTTCTAGTTTCAGTGTTACTTCAGCTATTTGGCAGCACTACTGTATTTATGCTAGGACAAGCTGCTACTTACGAGCAGCTTAACTCAAAACAAATATATGCAGTAAACTTTCGGCATTTCGAACTGAAAAGAGGCCAAATAATTAAGAGTTTTTGGACAGCTGTTACATTGTGTCAGCCGTGCAGACTCAGCAATATTTTCAGATACTGATCCTAATGTATCTTCATGTTGAATTCCGCAGCTATGTTCAGTTGTGCTCATGTTCAGGCTCATCATAATCCTGAGCAGCGCCGCCAAGATCACTCACCAGGCGCAGGCCCTTACTGGCCAGACCACCAAGTGGCACGCCTGCTGGCTGCTGCACTATCGAGCCGGTCCTGGACGATGAGATAGATCCGGGATCCAACCAGAACTCCATGCTGGAAGGGTACCCCTAGGACGAGAGCGGTTGAGAGTCCAGCGAGGAGACCGGCGATGAGGACATACTGGAGAACACCAAGTTCCTCTAGATGTTGGTTTTTTCCCTGCATATGCTCAACTAGGCTCAACTGGAACAAGTATGCAAATGGGCAAAAAATGATGCGAGCAATCAAATGTGTCCCAAGTTCCTCCAGCTTCACACACACCTGATCTCCTTCCAGAAGAGGCAGACACTAGGTATGTATAATCATAGCGTAAATTTCGTCGAATTTCCCTGAGATGATCTTTGGGGCTGATGAAAAACGCTGTTGCAGTGACCTACCTGGAGAACAACAAGGCCGGCATCACCGTGTTCGGGTTCACGCTGGACCGGTCGTACCTCCACACCATGTTCATGCTCGAGTGGACGCTCTTCTTGTGGCTGCTGGGGATAACAGTCGGCTTCTCGTGAAGACGAGGGAATGTGTGTGTGTGTGTGTGTGTGTATCGTCCTTCCCAGCCAGGTGGTGGTATTCCGTTCCATGCTTTTTTGCTGTTGCCCCGTTTGATCCTTGTGAAAAACAGGAGAAGTAGGTTTTTGGGGTGTGTGCGCGCGCGGGTGGCACGTGAGTGGTGTGCACTTGTACTAGCAGCAATTTTGTGTGATGGTTGTGTAAATTATTATGGGTTGATTGCTAGTGGACGTAAGGTGCATGTACAGGTTTAGATGAGTGCTTTAGAGCCTCGTGCGTGCGTGCGTGCCGATTGGTATTGCAGGTTTATAATCTCGGGTTGTAAGCCACCCTCAGTTGTAGAGCAAGTCTTACAAAATGAAGTTTTTCCTTTATTTTTGTTCTATACCGGCCTTCCTCTCTCCTGAAGAAAATATTTTTGTTCTATGGGGTATGAGTTGGTATTTCATCTGGACATGTATAATAGTCGGAGCATTTCAATGCAGGTGAGGATGGTACATATAATAGTGGTTTTTTGTTTGTGTGTGCGCGCTGGTGTTGGTTGTGTGCATCCTAACTATGCAGAGGCCGGGTGTGTGCTCATTGTATTGTATCCACTTGATGCTTCATTTTTAAATTAATAAAAATCCGTTCTTTGTTAAATAAAGAAGAATATTTTTTTTGGAGAAATCTTGCCACTTTATTGATTCAAGATAACGTTCATAGGTACAAGTCTTAGGTTATGAGGAGAACCCAACCAAACATGTCTACAAGCAAATTGGGCAAGATTATGAGCTTCATAGTTGTGATTCCTACGCTCATGAACATAAGAGCAATGAGTAAAGCTATCTCTACGGCTCATTATTTCATGAACATAAGAGCAATGAGCTTCATAGTTGTGAGGACCTCCCATCCCATGAACTATGTCATTCACCACCCCCTGGCGGTCAGACGCCACCATCAGATTTTGAACATATAAATCATCTGCAAGTGACAGTGCTTCTCTGCATGCATATGTTTTCAAAACTATAGGGTCAGCGGCGCCCCGAAGACAACAACAGAAGAAAAAGAAAAGAATCAAAGATCCCTCAAAGTGATGCTCTGTTTTGGCCCACTTTCCAGTATGTACGTATGGTTCTTTTCGTATAGTGTATCCTCGTGGCAATTGATTGGCGCGCCCATATCTCGTTTGAGTGCTCCTTTGCGGCGTTTCAGGAGCCAAAAAGGATAGCTGATGCTCGCTAGCTTTGTTTGCAGGCCGCGGCCCAATAGGGCCACCTCCCACTCGCGCATGCTCGCTTCCTCAAGTTCGTTGGTTTTTCTTTCGTTACTAGCACAATGTCCATGCGTTGCAATGGGAGAAACATATACATAGCCTCATAGCGGGAGGGACAATTATCTCACTTTAATTGGACACCCGCACAAACCCCCTCCTACCAGCACCCCCAGTCAACGACTTAATCCCCTTTGTCATCACAAAACCTCTTGAATCACAACATAATAGTTAAGCTGTGTCACCATGTTGTCGCCCCTCGTCCAAATTCATCAAGCATGTCGCCGCGGATTCACTCTGCTCTGGCCTGGCCTCCGAAGCAGCCAACCGGATTTAGTCAGAAATTTTTGTTGTTTTGAGGCTAAATTGTTTGATTTCTTTCGTAGCATGCACATCATCATATAGTATTTAGTGGAATTTTACATATTTGTGGAGAACAACTATACCAGAGGGAAGAATCAATTGTCTTGGAATTTTTAAATATCCTTTTCAAATAAAATAAAGTTCCAGGCTCCCCAGATCCATATAGCCAAATTGCCTCACTTAGTGATTGATCTGGTATTACACATATGAGGGTGTTTACCAGACCAAATATTTTCTCTTTATTCATGCAAAATAACTCTTATCAGACTACACATGTACACCACATATCTTTATCTCTGGTTAACGAAAAACATACTGAATATGACACCATCAAATCTGTTAGTTTGATAATATTTTCACGAGTGAAACTATTAGGTCACTTCGCACATGTATTTCAATGAGTTCCTCGCTGGAAACAAAATACTACTCCCTCCGTTCCTAAATATTTGTCTTTTTAGAGATTTCAAATGGACTACCACATACGGATGTATATAGACATATTTTGGAGTGTAGATTCACTCATTTTGCTCCGTATGTAGTCACTTGTTCAAATCTCTAGAAAGACAAATATTTAGGAACGGAGGGAGTACAATACTCGCAATTGGGTCAACTCTTAGAGAACAAAGCACGAGCTCTTTCATAAGAGTAGAGCGCAAACAAAGCATTTATTATTTCAAACAATGAAAACCAGTCACCTCCATCAATAAAAAACAAATGATCTCTCAAGAAGATTTTACACTAAATAACAGATAGAGAAAAGGAAGTAAAGCCTGGTTTCGAAGTTGAAGTAGTGCTTGACAAGACCATCTTGAGACTGGGCAAGATATGTTTAATTATGCATGACTCTATAGTCATTATACATCACAATATCGGTGAATGGAATAAACTGTGGCTGGAAAAACAAAAGCCAAATGCCTACTCTGGAAGCAAAAGATATGCTTCAGGAGAAACACAAATCACAAGAAATCTACTCCTTGCTAGTAGTAGGTGGAGGTAATGTTGCCGAGGATGAGCAGCACGTAGCCGGGGGCAGTGGTGGCAGGGGGCTACTGCAGCGGGAAATGGAGGAGGCATGAGGGGCTTTGTTGGGGCACAGACGCCGCCGGAGGCAAAGTTGTGGTGCATAGGTCATCAGAGGAGGAGACGTGTGGGAGGGGGCGGAGGGGACGATGAGGATGAGGGGGGTGTGGTGTTGATGATGGGTGGTTGGACTACTGCAACAGAGGAGAAGCAGGATACGTGTCGGCCAACTAACGACATCGGTGTCGTGCTTGTCGTGGTCGGGCGGAGGAAGGAAGGGAGTGGGGGAGACAGCGAGGAGGGGAGAGTCGTGGTAGTGGTGGGCAACAGGGTGGCGAGGAGTGTGGGCCGAACGGTGCCGACAACAACCGCCGCGATAGATCGGTTCTGACACTGCCTACTGCTGCATGTTTGTACGGAGCTTTTTTTTCTGAGATGTGGCTAGTCGGGAGAGACATGGGTTTATCTAAAAATATCTACCTCAGTGCGGGCGCCTTTCTGCTAAATCGCCACAAATTGCCTCATGTCCGTTAAATGCAGATCCGATGGTTGTAAATTAAGAATGGCAGACACACCATCACCACTGACTCGGATTTTTATAGGGGTAGAGATTATCTACGTTACGACCTCCCCTCCGCCCACTCCCCCTTAAAGAAAATCCTACGGTACGATCTAGTGTACTACTCCCTCCATCCCGAATTATTTGTCGCAGCCTTTTCTGTGACAAGTGGTTTCAAAATATATGAACATGGCCAATGTGTTTTCAAAATATATGAACATTTTCTAATTTTATGAACAAAACTACACAAATTCGCGAAAACAGTTTATTTTTTTAAAAGTTCAAGACTTAAAAAAAATGAAATTTGTGAAAAGTTCATGACATTTCAAGGCTTCACAAATATTTTAAAAATCATAGATTTAAAAAAAATTCATGAATTTGTAAAAAGTTCACTAATTTAATAAAGTGCAAATTTGAAGAAAGTTCATGAATTTGAAAAAAGTTTGTGAGTTCAAAAAAATCATGAATCTGGAAAAAGTTCACCAATTTTTAAAAAGTGTGTGAATTTGAAAATAAATTCACGAATTTACAAAAGTTCAAATGTTTTGGAAAAGTTCATGACATTTGAAAAAAGTCAGGAAAAATGAAAAAAAATCATAGTGTTTTTTAAGTACACAAATTTCAAAAAACTTTGCGGGATTTCATAAAAACTGAAATGAGTTTGTGAATTTGAAAAACATTCATGCATTTGAAAAAAAAATCATGAATTTGATCAAAGTTCATGAATTGAAGAAATAGTTCATAAATTAAAAAAAGGAAAATAAAATGAAAAAAAGAATGAGAAAGAGAAGAGGGAAAAAAATCGGCCAACATAAAACAAAAAGAAAATGGAGTCTCGAAGGCGCAGAACATGAAAAGAAGTATTAGTAGGCACAATAGGTGAGCCGTCCGAGTTGGTTACTATGTTTGGAAGGAAACATTGAGGTTGGTACTTTGAATATCACTACCCGCAAATATTTCTGAAGGTTTTGAAAAATGGTTCAAGCCCAGGATGCACGTGGGTGTGCGCCAGTTTGATGAGTTGCCTTTAACTGGCGTTGGCAGCGTCAAATAGGCATCGGGGTCTCGCTTATAGCGAGGTGTAGTGTTTTTTTAGAAACACCTGTAATTTTACTCATACTTATAACAATTATAGGTACACTGATTTGGACCTAAGATTAAAGAAAATACAAAATAACTCCTATGACTAAGAATTACAATGAAATCTCTTGAAATCACCTTCTTCGCGGTATCAATATCTGCTCGAAGAAATACTCCAAAGACTTTGGTAAAGAAGCTGCAATTGGACTGGAGCAATGGTGTTGTCACTCTTTCACCTGCACGAACATTATTAGTAATGATTCTTGAAAGCGCCTTGAGTCGCTCATCCAAAAAGATGGGAAGCCTTAATCGATGAACGTACTTGGGCCGAGGGTGATCCCCCTAGAAGTGCAGGCCATTAAATCACTGTATCTTCACTATGGTGTCGATGCAATATTTCACCTCCACAAAGATTCAGACCAACAAAAAAATTTGACACAACAACATAAACTCATCAGATCCAAATAGTCGGATCTGCGAGGATAGAAAACTCTCAAACCTCATGGCATCGCCAAAAGGACGAGAGGAAATTTATTCTCGCATAACTATGATGATCACTCGACGTCGACGAAGACATAAAGATCTTGAAGATCCGAGGTCCCCCCACCTCTCAGCGCCAAGATGGGCCGGCCCAGAGCCCCCATTTTTTTTGCTTTTTCATGTTTTCATTTTAATTTTTGTTTTTTATACTCCCAAATATCCTAAAAATATATATATTACAAACATGATTTATGTCAGAAATTAGAAAAAAAATATTAATCAAGCATTTGAAAAATGTTAAATGTGTATAGAAAAAATGTTATCATGTATACAAAACTGCATAAATACACAATGTGTACGTAAAAATTTAATCATGTATTAAAAAAGTCAATGAAGCATTTGAAAAATGTTAATCATGTATTGAAAAGATATAAATCAAGCATTTTAAAACTGTTAAACGTGTATATAAAAATGTTTTTCCTGTAATGAAAATGTATAAAAAAAGTGTGTATGATAAAATGTTATGTATTGAAAATATATTGAAACGTCTATAAAAAGTTGTTTCTTATGTATATAAAAGTACAATTAAAATGTTCAAATGACATGAAATAAAAGTACACACCAAAAAGCATATATTTTAAATTATTAATTTTTACTTTACAAAATGTTAAACATGTATATAAAATGTTTCTTATGTATATGAAAACGTACACTATGTGTGAAAAATATTTATTGCAACTAAAAAGTATTCACTAGGTATTTTAAAATGTTTACCATGTATTAAAAAAATTACAACTTTCATTTCGAAAAACGTACATCATGTATGAAAAATGTTCAATGTGTACCAACAAAATGTTTCACCGTGCACTGAAAAAAATAAAATTAGCCAAATAAACAAATAGAAAAAGAAAAACTAATGAGAACCAATAAATAAACAAATAAAACCTAAAAATAAAAAATAAAACTAATGAAACAGAATGGAAGTATCAAAAACAAAGGAAAAAGGAAAAAAACTTTGAAAAAAAAAAGAAATGGAATGAAACAAAGAAAACCGGAAGAAATTGTAGAAAAAAAGAGAAATGAAAACAGTTAAAACCGAAAAAATAAGGAAGCGGAAAAAACAAAGAAACCCATAAGAAACAAAGAAAAAAGTAAAGAAGATAAAAAGAAAAGGAGAGACCACATAAAACCAGACCAAGAACCAGTACAGCGATCGTCCCAAGCGAGCGAGGAAAATAAACAAGCGAACCGCTAAATGGGCTGGCCCAAAAATGAAGCGGGAGGGATTTCTTCGAGCGAGCAGAGCATACTCCCTCCGTTTTTATTTACTCGGTATATTAGGTTTGGTCAAAATCAAACTTTGTAAACTTTAACAAAATTTATTGACAAAAATATTAACATATACAATAACATATCAATATCATTAGATTCATTATTGAATATATCTTCACATCATATAGATTTGTTAATGTAAATGTTTATATTTTTCTCTATAAATTTGGTCAAACTTTAGAAAGTTTGACTTCAGTCAAATCTAATATGCGGAGTAAATAAAAATGGAGGGAGTATTTTTTCTTCGATCGGTGATTGATGCCCACTTTCTTCGCTAGTGTGACCCAGAAATCGTCCATACAACGTCTCAAATATTCATCCCTATGCTTATGTTTAATACTATTATTGCTCTCTTTAAAGTTACTTGTACTCGGCAGCTGCGGGTAAATTTGCTGTTGTGATACTCTTTGTCAGGTACACCACTTCATTCATCATATTGTCATTGCTACTAATAATTCTTGCAAATAAGCATTGTTTTAGGTGTGGTTGAATGAACAACTCGACCGCTAACTGCTAAAGTTTTTAAATACTCTTTGGCTTCTACTGTGCCGAATCAATAAATTTGAGTTGTGATACTTCTTCGAAGACTATTGCGATACCTACGTTTGTGGATCATCATATATACTTATTGCATCAATAACAATTGAGCCACTCATGTTTTGTTGGAATCCTAAAATGCATACACTACTGCAGGATGCTCCTAACGCGACTGTACAACCAGAGACCCATTCGACGAAATTATGTGTGATGCATTAATCACAATTGGTGATGTAATAAAACCGTCAAAAAAGATATAAAACGTTTGCGATGGCGGAGACAACAAACACGTTTCAGATTATAGTTGCGTGTGCGATATGTGGCAATTCACTTGAATGAACTGTTTGTGATGAGCTTAACAACAAAAATGGGCAGCCAGATGAAGGTATGTGCGATATACGGCATAACGTTCACCCGGATGAACTGTTTGTGATTAGGTAACACAACAGAAACAGAAACAGTCGGGTAGATCAATGTGTGTGTGTGCGATTGATGACATACAGTTCACTCGGATGAACTGTATGCAATTAGGCAACACAACAGAAATGGTCAGTCAGATTAAGGTATCTGCGATTGACGACATACACTTCACACGGACAAACAGAAACAGTTAGACAGATCAAGGTGTGTGCGCAAGACGGGCACACATTCTAATTAAAAGAAGCGTGCACGATGGTAATAACGAGCGCGCACAATTGATGGAACAAGACGTGTGCTGACATCGCCTATTGTGGTGCACCCTATGGTGCAAATGGCACGTACGTGGCCGAGAACGCGTGCCCACATTACGCCATCTGGGAATAGTGCTGCACTTCGAAACTAGAACCGTCAATAAATTTTGAGCTTGCGTCCCGTCACATTCTAAATTACTACCACGCTATATTTAATTGCAAACATGTTCACACCGATCAAAACCTAAACGGTTTCCCACTTAGGAGCGTATTAGTACTCGATTATAAATACTACCTACTCCAAGATGACTGCACATTCCTCCTCAACTCCTCATCCACAAAAACAAACAAGTTCTTCATCGTTGTTCCCTTGCGTCTGCCATGGCCCGCATGAGCTCTGGGTCGAGAGATTACTATCAGGGAGAGGCAAGCATGGAAGCGAAAGCACGAGAGATGTCCCGCCTCGCCGCGAAAGCAGCCGACATGTCCCGCCGCGCTGCCTTAGCAGCACAGAGGTCCCGCCGTGCTGTCGAAGTAGCACAGAGGTCCCGCCACGCCGTCGATGCAGCAAACTAGTCCGGTCGCACCGCGGAAGCAGCAGAGATGTCCCGCCGCGTCGCGAATGCAGCAGAGAGGTCCTCCCGCGCCGTGGCGGCCTGGGAAAATATCTCGCGGGCAGGTGAGAACTCTCACAAGCGCGTGCGCGCTATGCTCGATGACCTGATGGATCGGATTTCCGGCTAGATGAAACTGCAGGACGAGATGAATGCCTCATTTGAAAATGCTACTGGTGTCATCCGGGGACAAGGAGAGGACAAGGCGAAGCTCCGCACCGAGCGCGACCTGCTGAGGGCGAAGATCGCCGGAAGGACGAAGCAGCACGAGGAGACCATTGCCTTGCTGAAGAGGATGGGCGTCATCATCAAGAAACTTATGGACGAGAATGCCATGCTCCGCATCAAGCATGAAAGGCTGGTGGAGGAATCCGTGGATGCTCTCAAGCATCGTATTGAGGACATGAAAGAGTTTTTTTAGAGAAAAGGCTAGCCCCCGACTTTATAAATAAAGCCACCAGGCAGAGTACCAAGTAGCACCAAAGCACATAGAGTTTAAAAGGAACCAAGGCAACTTGCCCATAAACAGCAAGGAATACAAGCACGCAGGCCCGACGGTTCAGATAAAGAAGGCACGCAGGCCAACAACCTACTGCTAAGATAAACCAAAAGCTCGCCGCTTCACTGAGGGTGGGGATTGGAAAGCTGGTTGGCCGACGCCTTAACTTTGTTGATAAGCTCCACCATGCCATCCACGTCCGCTGGTTTAGTCAATAATTTCCACTGCTGCAAGAAGATAAGCATTTTAGAAAGCACATCAGTAGGCTTGTTAGGAAAGACACCCTCAATGGTGAATTTGTTTCTAGTAGTCCACAAGGATCAACACATGGCCGCCAGACCAACCCAGAATAGCCTCTTTGCTTGCCCCTTAATGTTATCTGCCAAGATCTGTAGGTGAGCAAAGGAGTGAGGGTTCCAATTAACGCCCATCCAAGACCGAACACATCCCCAGGCCAGCTTGGCCAGAGGACACGAGAAGAAGATATGATCCGTGTTCTCCACATCGGAGCACAGGGCACAAAGGGCAGAGCCCGGGCCATTGCGCTTGCAGATCTGATCAGCAGCCGGCAAGCGGCCTCTAAAGGCCTGCCAGAGGAAGACCTTGATCTTTGGGGGGATCCTAGCCACCCAGATCTGTCGAAATTTGGAAGTGGGGGATCCAGCACTAAGCCTGGCGTAAAGGGATATGACAAAAAGGAACCAAACAATGTATGCGGCTAGGTCACAGACTCCTCATCCTCCGAGAGAATAGGGAACATAGCAGCGAGGCGGTGCCAGTCCGCCAACTCTGCAGGAGTGAGAGTCCTCCGGAGACCCAGATCCCAACCAACATGAGAGAGCTCAGAGATTGATATCTCAGTGTTGGAGCAATAGGAGAACAACACCGAGAAGGGAACAACTAAAGTTTTGTCCCCAACCCACTAGTCCATCCAAAACTGAGTCGAGCGGCCGTTCCTGACAACAAACTTAACGTGGTTCCGAAACACATCACGAACTTTAACCAGATCCCTCCAGAATTGGGAACCATTAGAAGCAGGAGAAAACATGGGGCTAATAGTGGGGGAATATTTAGCTTTTAATACATCATACTAGAGCGTACCAGGACTGCCTGTCATAATACGCCACCATCATTTTACAATAAGGCATTTGTTCATTACCACTGTGTTAAGGATGCCCAGTCCCCCAAGGCTTTTGGGTCTACAAATGATTTTCCATTTGACCATCCTATACTTCCTCTTGTTATTTGCAGAGTTCTAGAAGAAGGCTCCTCTGTGTTTATCGAAGCCCGCATGGGTGCCCAAGGAAAGTAGGAAAAAAACCCATAGTGAAAATCGGTAAGGAAGAGAGACAGGCGTTGATGAGACTCACTTTCCCAGCTTGGGTGTTATATCTACCACGCCAAGGCATGACTCTGTTACCCACCTTGGCCATGAAAGGGTTAAAAACCTGAGAATGAAGATGGAAGGGGGATATCGGCAGCCCCAAGTACTTGAAAGGAAAGGAGCCCATGGAACAGTTAAGGAGGTGAGGAACCCTGGAGACTTCCTCCTCATCAGCCCCAGTAACAATTACCTCACTTTTAGCAAAGTTAATCTTTATCCCCGACAAGGCTTCGAAGGAAAGCAAAATGAATTTAAGGTTGGCAAGACACTCGTCATTAAGTTCTACCAGGAGGATCGTGTCGTCAGCGTATTGAAGGTGAGTAACACCATGGGGGAGGAGGTGAGAAACCACCGGAGAAATATGTCCAGCTGAAGCAGCCTGGGTCAGCATACAAGATAAGGCATCAGCCACGAAATTAAAGAGGATGGCGGAGGCAGGATCCCCCTTGCCGCAGGCCACGACCATTGGCAAATAAGTTGGTAATATTGCCATTAACTGCCATAGCCGTGTGGCCCCCAGAAACCAACTGCATCAACCTATTCACAAAGCCAGCGTGGAAGCCCTTTGCTAGAAGAACCTGACGAAGAAAGGACCAGCTAACCTAGTCATACGCCTTCTCGAAGTCAAGTTTTAAAATGATCGCTTGGGTCCCCCTTCGACGGAGGTCTTGCACAATTTCATGAAGACAAAGCACCCCATCCAAAATGTACCTGCCTTTTATGAAGGCAGTTTGATTGGCACTGATAATATGGTGTGCCGCAGGGCCTAATCTGGTAGCCATACCTTTAGAAGGGAACTTAGCGAAATTATTAATCAGATCAATCGATCGAAACTGGCACATAAAAGAGTCCATCACCCCTCGCCGCAAGAACTAGTCTCCGCGGCCTGCAGCAACGCATCAAGAAAGTAGAGATCAGCGGGCCAGATCTTTGTCTGCGTCTTCCTTCTTCTTCTGCCCTAGTGTATTTCAGGCGTTGCTGCATGTGGCATTTTTAATTATCTTCCTAAATATGTAAGAAAATTATTATCCACTGTCATCGTCCTTATATATTCATATCAGTCTTGCTATAAGTCGCAGTCCATGCTATATATGTCTGCCAGATCTTACATCAATATCCGTGCAAAATTTTCTTTTCAGATTTTCTTTTTTCTTCTTAAATCTCAGTCGAGTGAGACATAGCCATGCCATAAAACAGGGGCTCAGGTGCCATTAATGGAGACATTGGGAGAGAGGTGGGCGGTGGATGGAGGTCAAATGGCTCTCCTCCCGATAACCACACGTAGGGGTCTGATCGCACGCCTCCCGTACTCAAATAGCTACCCCACACAAGCGCCTCCTATCTAATAAAAAAGGGACATGTGGCGGCACGTAAGTGGTAAGTAGAACGCCCACGGTTTCAATAATACTTGTGTTTCCGATTGTAACATGACGACACTTGTTCCAAAATGACTTTGTTGGTTGTTAATGTGTGCGCCTTTGCAAATCGGACAAACAAATTACCACAGCATGTTGGTGCCATGTCATGACACCATGCCAAGTTTCATGATTTTCAGGCGAGTTTTGGACTTACAGGAATTTAAAAGCCAAGTTTCTCGATGTTTCTGGCCGAGCCACGACGCCCAGATGTTTGAATTTCATT
The DNA here is from genome assembly GCF_018294505.1 of Triticum aestivum. NCBI lineage: Eukaryota > Viridiplantae > Streptophyta > Magnoliopsida > Poales > Poaceae > Triticum > Triticum aestivum. The sequence goes on from NC_057814.1 coordinate 502,108,277, forward strand.
CCCATTTCTTGCATGGGACCTATAAATTCACCCAAGTACACATAAATGATTTTTTAACCAACTTTGGCACACTGGAGCATGTGCTTGTAGTTCAAATTTGAATTATGCGCATTGTGCCCAGAAGCTCAATTAATATATAAAAAGGTCAAACGAACCCGGAATAATTCTAAAATTTAGCACGAAACTCCTATTGGTCTATGTTACCTCTGTAAAAAAATCAAGGCGGGAAAAGGCAGCATATGTCATTTCGCACACGAAGGTAACACGTTCCCTCTTGGAACCACGAGCCTTCTTGAGAGAAGCTCCAATTTGTAAGAAGCTTATACCAAAGCTTGTCCCAATTCGTCCATAAAAATTACCACATCATGTTGGTGCCATGTCATGATACTATGCCAAGTTTTATGATTTTCATGCGTGTTTTGGATTTACAGGAATTTAAAAACCAAGTTTCTCAATGTTTCCGGCCGAGCCACGACGCCCGGATGTTTGAATTTCATTCCCATTTCTTGCATGGGACCTAGAAATTCACCCAAGGACACACAAGTGATTTTTCAACCAACTTTGGTGCACTAGAGCATGTGCTTGTAGTTCGGATTTGAATTATGCACATTAAATGCCCAGAAACTCAATTAATGTATAAAAAAGGTCAAACGAATCCGGAATAATTCCAAATTTTTAACACGACACTCATATAGTTCTATGTTGGCTCTGTAAAAAAAATCAAGACGGGGCAGCGTATGTCGTTTTGCACACAAAGGTGACGCGTTCCCTCTCGGAACCACGAGCCTTCTTGAGAGAAGCTCCGGTTTGCAAGAAGCTTATACCAAAACTTGTCCCTATTCGGCCAAATTTTTTACCACAACATGTTGGTGCCGTGACATGACACCATGCCAAGTTTCATGATTTTCACGCAAGTTTTGGATTTACAGGATTTTAAAAACCAAGTTTCTCAATGTTTCCAGCCGAGCCACGACGCCTAGATGTTTGAATTTCATTCCCATTTCTTGCAAGGGACCTATAAATTCACCCAAAGACACACATGTGATTTTGCAACAAAATTTGGTGCACTGGAGCATGTGCTTGCAGTTCAAATTTGAATTATGCATATTAAATGCCTAGAAACTCAATTAATGCATAAAAAAGGCCAAACAAACCCGAAATAATTCCAAATTTTAACACGACACTCATATAGTTGCATGTTCCAGCAATTCAAACACCATCCTTTCCCTCTGTAACACCATTTTGTCTTTCAAAATAGAATAAAAACATCAGGTATACCACAAACAGTTTACTAACAATAATCGTGTGGGATGTGCTACTTCTTGAGCTTGCGTTGATTTTTCCCTTGAAGAGGAAAGGATGATGCAACAAAGTAGAAATAAGTATTTCCCTCAGTTAAGAACCAAGGTCTCAATCCAGTAGGAGGTACAAGCAAGTCCCCAATAGATGCACCTGCACAAACTAACAAAGAATTGCACACAACACGAAAAAGGGGTTGTCAATCCCTTCATGGTCACTAGCAAGAGTGAGATCTAATAGAGATAGATATAAAAGATAAGTAAAAGGCAAAATAAAGTAAATATAAATAAATTGCAGCAAGGCATTTTTGGGTTTTTGGTTTTATAGATCTGAAAATATATGATGAGAAATAGACCCGAGGGCCATAGTTTTCACTAGTGGCTTCTCTCTTGAAAGAACACATACGGTGGGTGAAAAGATTACTATTTAGCAATTGATATAAAAGCACAAAGTTATGACAATATCTAAGGCAATGATCATGAATATAGGCATCACGTCCGTGACAAGTAGACCGACTCCTGCCTACATCTACTACTATTACTCCACACATCGACCGCTATCCAGCATGCATCTAGTGTATTAAGTTAACAAGAACGGAGTAACGCCTTAAGCAAGATGACATGATGTAGAGGGATAGATCCAATCAATATGGTAAACCCCCCATCTTTTTTATCCTTAATGGCAACACTACAAATACGTGCCTCACTACCCCTACTGTCACTGGGTGAGGACAACACAAGATTGAACCCAAAACAAAGCACCTCTCCCATTGCAAGAAAAAACATTCTAGTTGGCCAAACCAAATCGATAGATTGGAGAGAAATACAATGCTATCTTAATCATGCATAAAAGAGTTCGGATAGGACTCAAATAACATTCATAGATAATCTGATCATAAATCCACAATTCATCGGATCTCAACAAACGCACCGCAAAAGAAGATTACATCGAATAGATCTCCAGGAACACCGAGGAGAACATTGTATTGAAGATTAAAGAGAGAGAAGAAGCCATCTAGCTACTATCTATGAACCTGTAGGTCTGTGGTAAACTACTCACACATCATCGGAAGGGCAGCAAGGTTGTAGAGGCCCTCCATGATCGAATCCCCCTCTAGCAGAGTGATGAAAAAGGCCCCAAGATGGAATCTCGAGAGAACAGAAGCTTGCGGCGGCGGAAAAGTATTTTTGGTGTGCCCTATGATGTAAGGGGAATATTTGGGTATTTATAGAGCAGAGATTAGGGTTAGGATAGCCACGGGGGCCCCACAAGCCTAGGGGGAGCACCCCCTGGGGCACGCCCCTAGGGCTTGTGCCCCCCTCGTGGGTCTTCTGGCCTCCTCCCAAAGCTTCGTGGTTGTCTTCTGGTCCAAGAAAATCCTCAAAAAGTTTCATTCCGTTTGGACTCCATTTGGTATTGTTTTTCTGTAGAAGACAAAAACAAGGAAAAACAACAACTGTCACTGGGCACTAGGTTAATAGGTTAGTCCCAAAAAATGATATAAATAGCATATTAATGCATATAAAACATCCAAGATAGATAATATAATAGCACAGAACAATAAAAAATTATAGATACGTTGGAGACGTATCAAGCATCCCCAAGTTTAATTCCTGCTCGTCCTCGAGTAGGTAAATGATAAAAATAGAATTTTTGATGTGGAATGCTACCTAACATATTTATCAATGTAATTTTTCTTATTGTGGCATGAATTTTCAGATCCATAAGATTCAAAACAAAAGTTTAATATTGACATAAAAACAATAATACTTCAAGCATACTAATAAAGCAATCATATCTTCTCAAAATATCATGGCTAAAGAAAGTTATCCCTAAAAAATCATATAATCTTGTCATGCTCTATCTTCATCACACAAAGTATTTATCATGCACAACCCTGATGACAAGCCAAGCAATTGTTTCATACTTTTAATGTTCTCAAGCTGTTTCAACTTTCACACAATACATGAGCGTGAGCCATGGATATACCACTATAGGTGGAATAGAGTATGGTGGAGGTTGTGAGGAGAAGACAAAAAGGAGAAAGTCCCACATCAACTAGGCAAATTAATGGCCTATGGAGATGCCCATCAATTGATATCGATGCACGTGAGTAGGGATTGCCATGCAACTGATGCACTAGAGCTATAAGTGTATGAAAGCTCAAAAGAAAACTAAGTGGGTATGCATCCAACTTGCTTGCTCACGGAGACCTAGGGCAATTTGAGGAAGCCCATCATTGAAATATACAAGCCAAGTTCTATAACGAAAAATTCCCACTAGTATATGAAAGTGATAAAATAGGAGAGTCTCTATCATGAAGACCATGGTGCTATTTTGAAGCACAAGTGTGGCAAAAGGATAGTAACATTGTCCCTTCTCTCTTTTTCTCTCATTTGTTTTTCTTATTTTCCTTTTGGGATCTTTGGCCTCTTTATATATATATATATATTTTTATTTTATTTTTCGTCCATAGCCTCATCCCGACTTGTGGGGGAATCATAGCCTCCATCATTCTTTCCTCACATGGGACAATGCTCTAATAATGATGATCATCACCCTTTTATTTACTTACAAGTTACAACTCAAGAATTACAACTCGATACTAGAACAAAGATATGACTCTATATGAATGCCTCGGGTGGTGTACCGGGATGTACAATGATCTAGCGCGACATGTGTAAAAAATATGAATGGCGGCCAATCCACAAATACTATGTCAACTATATGATCACGCAAAGCGATATGATGATGGTATGTCATAATAAACGGAATGGTGGATGTTGCATGGCAATATATCTCGGAATGGCTATGGAAATTCCATAACAGTTAGGTATGGTGGTTGTTTTGAGGAAGGGTATATGGTGGGTTTAATGCACCAGCGAAAGTTGCACGGTACTAGAGAGGCTAGCAATTGTGGAAGGGTGAGAGTGTGTATAATCCATGGACTCAACATTAGTCATAAAGAACTCACATAATTATTGCAAAAATGTATTAGCCATCGAAGCAAAGTACTAATACACATGCTCCTAGGGGGATAGATTGGTAGGAAAAGACCATCGCTCGTCCCCGACCGCCACTCATAAGGAAGACAATAAAAAATAAATCATGCTCTAACTTCATTGCATAATGATAGACCATACGTGCATGCTTCGGGAATCCCAAACTTCAACACAAGTACTAGATCATTGATGGCGCGCGTTGTCGCGCCCGTCCATTATGATGATAGAATGCTGGAAATTTGGCAAATATATCAAAGCATGGAAATAAAAAAATATGCTAGTATAAAAAGTAACCATATACTCCCTCCGGTCCTTTTTACTATGCACATTAGCTTTGATTGAAGTCAAACATTGTAAAGTTTGACCAAGTTTGTAGAGAAAAATATCCATGTTTTTAATACCAAATCAACATCATTACATGCATTGTAGAATAAATTTTCATATAATATTAATTTGGTATCGTATATGTTGACAATTTATTTAATATAAAGCGGGTTAAAGTTTACAAAGTTTGACTGATAAATCTAAAACGCTGACTAAAAGGACCGGAGGGAGTAAATCTAAAGTAGAAGGGTCTACCAAATACATAGTATTTAACCAATCATGATAAGAATATAGGGTCTTCATTTTGAGAATAATAATAATAATAACATATCATCCCCACTGAAGAGTTATTTACAAAGATGCAATGCATTATCTTGTAGATAATTTTTTTCCACAAAGAACTGAACGTATGATTCTTTCATTACCTCCACACATTGTTTCAAACGTATTATTTTTCGGACTCCCTGATGGTTTGGAAGCAGATAGCTTAACTACAAATGTCCAAGAAAACAAACCAAAATATGGGAAGCCTGGTTATGTGGGAAGCATCTTTAAGCAAAACAAGTGGAACCAACATTGTCACTGAAGTAGTCTAACATCTTGAGATGAAATTCATCCGAAAGTACAAGTCAAGACAAGGGATATAAAGAAATGTTGCGTACAAAAACCAAAATGTAGGAAATATCAAAATGGCAATGATTTATCATTCATACTTGCAGGACACCAAGCAGTGGCGATTCGTACTCACTCACTGAAAGTAGTCTGATATCATTAGATGAAGCTCATCTAAGTTAAGACAATGTATATACAAAAATTTAGTGTACAAAAGACGAAATATAGGAAATATCAAAATGAGAATGAATTATCATTCATACTCTATATGTACCTAGCAGATTTAAAAAAAAGGGTGCTTCTAGCAACAGACGAACTCGTATATAGCTATGTAACAGTTAGACAACCAACTTACCTGCATCACATGCTTGTCATAAAGGAGAAACTGGCCATAATTGACCTCTCCCTTCTACCACATTAGTACAAGATATCTATATTTAGGCATGAGAAACAAATAGCGAGTCTTGTTGGTCAGTATGAACGTGGTATTTTTATTTATGTTAAAACTTTTCAATAAATACTACATGTGCTCATTCATAATCTGAGAAATTTTGAGCTTATTTGTAAACCATGATTGGAAGATAATGACTAAAACATGAAGATATGAGGTATGGCAGTCCATGCGAACTAATTATCTGGCCCAGAGCCATCGGAGCAACTAAACAAAGAAGAACATCTGAAGGGAAAAAGAGCAGACAACTATAGTTGTCTAAAAATGATGCCTCCCCCGTCAATCAGTGCTGCCAATTGTCGCATCCATAAGCAGTCACTGGTACAACGAGGTGCTATACAAACGTGTTTTTAACCCCTTTCCGCGACGACATTTGAAACCTTCGCCAAGTGAGTGCGGGCGATAGGGGGTCCTTCCCACACGACCCAGAAATTGTCGGGGATATGACCTCCTGGCACACACGCTTGGCAAAATGAGGTCGTGTGCGATCGGCGAGCGCTCAAATACGGTTATACGTACAGTAATGCTAAAAAATACAATTATACAGGCGAAATCATTTTCGGTCGTAAGTACATCCCACACAGTCAGTCCCCGCTAAACGTTTCCGTTCGTATGAACATCCCACACAGTCGCTACAAGGAAAACGTTTCCCTTCGCAGGTACGGCACACACAATTTTCCCCGTTAAATCATTTGTGATAGCGTTACGATTGCACATGATATTAACAATTTTAACGTTTGCGTTATTGAATGCATCACACACGGTGCATAGAAGAAACTGTGTGGCAAAGGCTGTCCATCACACACAGTTTTTATGTGGTAAACGTTTGCACAAGATGGCCTAACGCAAACAGTTTTCAGGAGAATATCGTGTGTGATTGTTCATTGATCTAACACGTTTTATTCCTAAAAACTGTGTGCGTTGCCTGAGTCATCGCCCACGGTGTTTTCTGAATAACCATTTGCAATAGAAAAACCCAATTAGCAGGCTAATTTCCCTATTATTAATAATCCATTTATTAATCCAATTGACATTCATCTTAAGCACATAATATATTTCATTTCCATATTAAGGAAGCAGGATTTCATAATTGAAATACATCAGAGTACAACATGATATAGCTTCAGCACTCAGCTACCCCATTACACAACTGCACCAACACCAAGTTTCACATGCAACATCTAGAACCTTTCGAAATTAGCATCATAGACGGTACATAGAAAGATGCATCTCATCTGGAAAACTGTTGAAGCGGAAGGCGAATATTGAGCCTTCATTCATGTTGAAGGTCTTTGCAACTTTAGGCCAGTGCTTGTGGATGATTGACCATCCATCCTTCGTCCTCTTCAGGAACACTTCAATATTGAACCGTGGGTGTTGTATGAAAACCTTCCTCGCCTCCTGACTATAGAGGTGTTTTGAGAGCTAATCATCAGTGAACTGCTTTGGACAGGCTTGAAAACAAGGATGTGCATAAATATCTTCTCTGTATTGGAAATGGGGCAAAGGAATAAAAAACGGCAATGTATAATAGTTAGTACCATCTTGTAGTTAACTGATGTCTTCTTCATTGTGCAGACAAAGATCTTGTTGTTTTTTGTCGCTAATTTCTTTATCCTAACAACCTTTCTGAGTTTCTTGACTTGATTGATATTCATGGACAACTCATTTCCCCATATGCCAAAAGGGTTGAACAGTGGGTCAAAACCTCTGACAGCAGGACCTACATGTGCAAGACCAAATTGTTAAAAACCTAAATATTAGAATGGTTCCTTCAATTGCATAATAATGTGCTATTAGACAACGGATCATGCACGTGCTAACCTCGATTGTAAACCTCAGTGCTTCCCATTGTTTCCCTACAACACATATAAGGTAGTTAGTCACCAGGTTAAGCAAGGGTTCGCATGCTATCAGTAAAATATGTTGATGAAAAATAAGCACATTGCAGATTCATCAGATTAATTCAAGCCACATGAAAAACCCATTTATCTAAACCAAGCATGATTAAGAACTAGGAAATATAGCACTTGTATATGTTTCTCATGTATTAAGTGCAGGTAAATTCGATTTATTCCTCACCTGCACAACAATACAAAATTCTACGCACGGCAATTGGACATCGCGTTGCAGAATTGAACCAAGCAGTTAACTAAACACCACAACAAATGAACCAAACATTAACTGAGCACCACATTGCACAATATAACATACTCCTAATAGAAGATCAGACAGTTAACCAAACCAAGCATGCTTAACAACTCGGAAATATAGCAATTGTATTTGTTTCTCATGTATTTAGTACAGCCAAATTTGATTTATTTCTCACATGGTATACAATAACAGAATGCACCCACAACAATTGAACATCGCATTGCAGAATTGAACCAAGCAGTTAACTAAACACCACAACAAATGAACCAAACGTTAACTGAGCATACCACATTGCACAATATAACATACTCCTAATAGAGGATCAGACATTTAACCAAACCAAGCATGCTTAACAACTTGGAAATATAACTTGGAAATATAGCAATTGTAGTTGTTTCTCATGTATTTAGTACAACCAAATTCGATTTACTAGCCGTCAACCCGTGCATCTGCACGGGCTAGTACATAGTATAGAGGAAATACATATGAGTTCAATTCCAATTTGATATGGATATAGTCAGAACATAGTGGGCCATGTTCGATCTTTATATTTATCAAAGTTTTGTGTTAATATTTGTGCCACAACAATAGTTGGTGACATCATTGTTTTGGATCTTATACAACAGAAGTTGGTCAACCTCCGCCCAATCCAAATGTGTTCTCTCGCACTCTCCACCAAGTCTCACTTTCATGTTCAATCTTAAATTCTTGGAGTATTGAAACCTCCTGAATCTATTGGAGGTGTAACATTTCTCATATTTTCTAAATCTATTTGAGTTTAGAATATGGTTCCGACATCTCAACTGAGTCATCAAGAAAAGTAACGACATACATTTCTTTGACTGGTGACAACTAACTGGTACTCTAGCTTATGATCTATAGCTTTATCTAGAGACACCTATGCCGTAAATTTTTTTGGGCCTGAACACATTCCTTGTTTTGATAACTATCAACTAAGATTTTTATTGATTATAATCTGTCTTTTTTTACATAATAATTAAATAGCTTATTTATTGAACTTAAAACGCACATATTCATTTCCTCAAATAAAAATGCACACATTCACATCCAAAATCAGTGATTTTCAGACGCACTTGCACCCCTTTAGAAGTTTACAGATTTTTTCAAATCTAGTATTTCATTATTACATATATTTTCTAGATAGATTTAGAATTTTTTTTCGCTCATTTATTTATATTTTCTGAAAACACTAAGCGCATAAGATATATATACAGACGTGAGAGAATAGACAAATGTGTTTTATTGACATGATCGATATAGTATGCAGGTTACACGCATTGTGATTGTGTGCCTTTTTTTGTTGAAACCATGTACCTATTTTTGTGGAAGAGAACAATTAGTTCTCTTTTTGTGGGTAAGAGAATAATTATCTGTCGTACCTAGATATATGTACAACACACGTAGGTACTGTACGCAGATTTTTAACATGGGGAAGATAGTATATTGCCACCTGCGTCAACCATGCATGCACGGGTAAATGGATTAGTATATTTCCGGGGAAAACTGTAGCTTATTTTTTTTTTATAGAAGATGTAACGTGTTAGTTGGCCTGAGTGTACATGTTTCTTCACGTAACATACATGGACTCTTATCTTTTTTGACAAACATGCATGGACTCTTTAGGGACGATTGGATCAAGAATTCTAAATGTATATTGACTGCTAAGCATTATCCAATATACTTCCACATATCATTTAATCATAGTCGTAAAATTAAGATCCATTGGTTATTCGTAAATTGATTGATAGGAGGTCTTAGATTACACTTTCCTCACGTAACATGTGTGCTCCCGTTTGGGTCAATCAAGTTCTTAACGTATATGGGCTGCTAAGCATCAATGAATATACTTCTCAGATTTTTGTGTTTCAAAGAAAGATTTTTTTGAAGGAAACGGTGAGAGTCCCAATGGAGTAAGACTCCCATAAGTGGACATCACGTCTTACTTTTCATCTAATGGCTACGGTACTTTATATATTAATCAAACGATCAAATTTTCTTAATTATGAGGATTAACGTGGTGTCTCGTACGGTGCCTCCAATTAGTAAATATAAGATTTCTCACATGGTACACAATAACAGAATGCACCCACAGCACAATTGAACATTGCATTGCAGAATTGAACCAAACAGTTAACTAAACACCACAACAAATGAATCAAACGTTAACTGGGCACCACATTGCACATTGTATAAAATACTAGAAAATCAGACAGTTAACCAAACCAAGCATGCTTGACAACTTGGAAATATAGCAATTGTATTTGTTTCTCATGTATTTTGTAAATAAAAATTTGATTTATTTCTCACATGGAAGACAATACAAAATTGCACCCTGAAGAATTGAACATCACATTTGCAGAATTGAACCAAACAGTTAACTGAACACGACAACTAATTAACCAAGAGTTAATAAGTGAGCACCACATTGCACGACATATAGAACATATACACTAGAGCAACAGATTGCATGGTAAAAGTAGATAGCACAATTCACTAGAATTTGTTAAGGAAAGGCAGTAGCTAGCAAACTGAACATTGGTCCTTATAGTGAGCTAATAAGACAAGCTACTCCTCATTGTCGGAGATATCGATGACGATTGGCTCCTTGGACATGGAAGAGGGAGAGGTCTCCACATCGTGGGTGCCCTCGTCGTAGTGGTGAGTTGCCTAAGCCGCTCCGGGCACCAACCTGTTGGCTCTCGAGATGAGGTAAGCACGTGCACGCTGAGAAAACACCTCGTAGTCTTCGTCGAAGGCACCGATGGTGGCCTCGAGAAAACGCCATGAACTGTCATTTAAAGCAGCTAACCGCGTCGCGGCATTGGCGCGCGAGGCGTCGACGGTGGCCTCGACGGCGAGGTGCTCCTCCAAGATCTGAGGGTCGGCACGAATGGCAGCCATCGTGACCTCATCCACGCGTGCGACCGCGATTTGCTTCTCCGCTGCCAAATGCTCCTTGAGATCTTGGCTATATTGCGTGCACCATGGCTTAGGGCGGCGCTTATTTGGTGGAGGGGTCGGTGATTTGGGTGAAAGGTGTCGCGCCGGCGGTCGGGGCATGTGGGATGTGGAAGGAGGAGGAGGATGGGGGTCAGGTGTGGATTACCTTCCTAGATAGGTGAGGCCGAGCAGCGTGAAGGAGGGTTGCCGGCGAGGAGGCGGTGCTGCAAGCAAGGAGTGAAGGTTTTAACTTGAAAAGGAAGGCGGAAACAAGCAAAATGTGGCTTTTGGTAAGGGCGAGGGGGCGGGGCGAGGAGGTAGATATTTCCGCGGAAGCCGAAAATTTTGAATCGCTTCAGCGAAAAACTAGCGCGCAAAGTGTCATCAGACGGTGCTCCAGGATATTTTGTACTGCATCTCACACGGTTGGTGATAATAAACTATGTGGGATCTGCATGATTTTTCATCTTGATTTGAATTACATAATGGGGTCACAGCGGCAATGGACGGTGTCAAAATTAAACTACATGCACATGCTCCGGTGCAACAACATGGGTTGTAAAATCATATATGTGTCCATGGGTTTGTGCTTATGTCCCATGAAATAAATGGGGATGAATTTCGGGGATCGTTTGGACATTTTTATACGTTAACTGAGTTTTCTAGGCATTTATGTGCATAATTCAAAATTGAACTACATGCACATGCTCTAGCCCATAAAAATGGGTTGCAAAATCAAATGTTTGTCCTTGGTTGCAAGCTTAGGTCACATGCAAGAAATGAGAATGAATGTCAAACACCTTGACACTGTCGCTCGACCGCTAACATTGAGATACATGGTTTTAAAATTCTAGTAAATCGAAAACTCGTCTGAAATTCATGAAACTTGACATGATATCATCGAATGACATCGACATGCCGTGGTAAAAATATTGTCCCATTTGGGGCAGGTTTGGGTATAAGCTTCTCGCAAACCAGAGCTTCTCTCACAACAAGCCTGATCGTTTCGGTAGGGAACGTGCCACCTTGGGGGGCGAAACGATATCTGTTGCCTCTTCTTACTTGCAATTTTTTTTCTCGTTTCAACATAGAACAACATGAGTGTTGTGTCAATTTTTGGGATTTTTCGGGGTTCGCTTGGACATTTTTATACATTAACTGAGTTTTCTATGCATTCATGTGTATAATTCAAATTTGAACTACATGCACATACTCCAGTGCATATAAATTGGTTCAAAATTGGAATATGTGTCCTTGGTTACATGCTTAAGTCCCATGCAAGAAATGAGAATGAATGTCAAACACCTTGCCACCGTCGCTCGGCCGCTAACATTGAGATACATGGTTTTTAAATTCTAGTAAATAAAAAACGCGTCTGAAATTTATGACAGTTGACATGTTAGTATGGAACGGCATCAACATGTAGTGGTAAAAATATTGTCCCATTTGGGGCAGGTTGGGGTATATAAGCTTCTCACAAACCAGAGCTTCTCACAACAAGCCTCATGGTTACGGTAGGGAACGTTACGCCTTTCTGGAGGAAATGATATCCATTGCCTCTTCTTGATTTCAATTTTTTTCTAGTGTCAACATAGAACAACATGAGTGTTGTGTTAATTATAGGAATTTTCCGGGGCTCGTTTGGACATTTTTATACATTAACTGACTTTTCTATGCATTTATGTGCATAGTTCAAATTTGAACTACAGAGACATGCTCTAATGCATATAAATTGGTTGAAAATTCAAATATGTGTCCTCGGTTGCATGCTTAGGTCCTATGCAAGAAATGGGAATGAATGTCAAACACCCTGCCACCGTCACTCGGCTGCAAACATTGAGATACCTGGTTTTTAAATTCTATTAAATCCAAAACTCGTCTGCAATTCATGAAACTTGGCATGCTATCATGGAGCAGCATCAACATGTCGTGGTAAAAAATTTGTCCCATTTGGGGCAGGTTTGGGTATAAGCTTCTCACAAACCAGAGCTTCTCACAACAAGCCTGATGGTTTCGGTAGGGAACATTTCACCTTTGGGGACAAAACGATATCCGTTGCCTCTTCTTGATTTCAATTTTTTCTCTACTGTCAACATAGAACAACAGGAGTGTTGTGTTAATTTTTGGAATTTTTCGGGGTTCGTTTGAACATTTTTATACATTAACCGGGTTTTCTAGGCATTTTATGTGCATAATTCAAATTTGAACTACATGCACATGCTCCAGTGCATATAAATTGGTTGAAAAATCAAATATGTGTCCTTGGGTGCATGCTTAGGTCCCATGCAAGAAATGGGAATGAATTTCAAACACCAGGGCACTGTTGATTGCTGGCAAAATGTTGAGATTCTTTGTTTTTTAAATTCTATTAAATCCAAAATTCGTCTGCAATTCATGAAACTTGGCATGCTATCATGGAGCAGCATCAACATGTCGTGGTAAAAAATTTGTCCCATTTGGGGCAGGTTTGGGTATAAGCTTCTCACAAACCAGAGCTTCTCACAACAAGCCTGATGGTTTCGGTAGGGAACGTGCCACCTTTGGGGACGAAACGATATCCGTTTCCTCTTATTGCTTTCACATTAACTGGGTTTTCTAGGCATTTTATGTGCATAATTCGAAATTTGAACTACATGCACATGCTCCAGTGCATATAAATTGGTTGAAAAATCAAATCTGTGTCCTTGGGTGCATGCTTAGGTCCCATGCAAGAAAAGGGAATGAATTTCAAACACCCTGCCACTGTCACTCGGCCACAGACATTGAGATACCTGGTTTTTAAATTCTAGTAAATCCAAAACTCGTCTGAAATTCATGAAACTTGGCATGCTATCATGGAGCGGCATCAACATGCCGTGGTAAAATTTTTGTCCCATTTGGGGTAGGTTTGGGCATAAGCTTCTCACAAACCAGAGCTTCTCACAACAAGCCTGATGTGTTCGGTAGGGAACGTTTCACCTTTGGGGACGAAACGATATCCGTTGCCTCTTCTTGATTTCAATTTTTTTCTCTAGTGTCAACATAGAATAACAGGAGTGTTGTGTTAAATTTTGGAATTTTTTGGGGTTCATTTGGACATTTTTATACATTAATTGACTTTTCAATGCTTTTATGTGCATATTCAAATTTCAACTACATGCACATGCTCCAGTGCATATAAATTGGTTGAAAAATCAAATAAGTGTCCTTGGGTGCATGCTTAGGTCCCATGCAAGAAATGAGAATGAATTTCAAACACCAAGGCACTGTTGATTGCCGGCAAAATGTTGAGATACTTTGTTTTTAAATTCTAGTAAATCCAAAACTCGTCTGAAATTCATGAAACTTGGCATGCTATCATTGAATGGCACCCGACACGCTGTGGTATTTTTCATCTCCATTGTGAGAGAAGGCGCACTCGAATAACAGCCAACAAAGGCATTTTGAAAAAATAGCTGCCACTTTAATATCTCAAACGTTTGTATAATTGAAATCATGTGCGTTTTGTTAATCATTCACGTGACGCCACATGTATTGGTTTTAAAGGCTATAGGAGGTGCCATGCAGACAGCTGCTTGACTGAACGGGAGGCGTGCGAGCCCAGTCCGGTGCGCAGGCTGACCAAGAGGCGTGCAAGCTGTCCTCCAATGCGCAGGCTCACCGGGAAGCGTGCGAGCTGTAAGCTGCGCAGGCTCACTGGGAAGCGATCCCTTTGACTTCCATGGCCGCCCGCCTTCCTCTCCATTAATGGCGCCCGAGCCATTGTTTAATATGGGCGGCCTTACTGTTCGCCTCCCATTCCCCTCCCTCTCACAGACCTCCACCAACGCCATGGCGCAAAATGATTATCTGCCACTAGTCTTCAAGTTTGGTGAAGTCGACTCCGAGCCGGAGGAGAATGAAAATAAGGAGGAATGGGGCCTCATTGACATGGCCCCGAACGAGCTGGCCGCGGCGGTTGCTGCCCTCGCTCCCGTCCCAGCTCCCATCCCCGCGCCCGCGCCAGCGACCATCCCCGTAGCATTAACGGGCTGGTCGCCGAGCACTATCGCAGAGCTGGAAGCCGCGGGCGAGGTCTCCACGGATCCGCGCGAGCTCGTGTACATGCCAATGCCAGCGCCCGTGCCCGTGCGCGCCGCTCCACCCATCGCGGCGCTGATCCCCATGCATTTGTCTGCACCCGTCGCGCCCGTTCCCGTGTGCGCGCCCCCCTCAGCGGCATGGGACGCCGCCATCGACCATTACCTCTCAGCGCCGCCAGTTGCCGTCCTCCTACGCCCCGTCCGTCGACATGATGTTTGATTTACAAGTGAAGAACATTCTGTGCTGCCTTGAAGACTTCAACAACGGCGTCCCAGAGGACAACGCGGCGTGGCACGCCGCCTCCACCGCCGCTGGAAATAGTTTTTTTGGGTGTAGTACTGTATCTCGAATTCTCGATCATATGAATATAAATTCGCAGTGTGACTGAATGAAAGATATGGTTTGAACGAACTTGCGTTTTTCTCTCTTAATGTACAGACTTATCAAACGATTTTCTTTTGATCGCAAACGTTTTAGATAGAACACCCATATACAAAGTGCTATGGTCTTCCCCCTTAAGTCAAGGGAAAAATCGCAGCGCGGGATTTGTGCATCCCTTCAACGCAAACGGTTGTTTTGGATGACCCGTGTGCAACCACGTGGAAACAATTGGGTAAGATTTGCATCTGTCATATTGGGTATGTTGCCATTTGTTAAGCTGGAAAGATTGACATTTGTTGCTCTAGTAACATTTCCATTTGTCAACCTTGTAACTCCGATTTGCCAAAATATGTAGCTAAAAATCACTAGCACTAACTAATTTTTGCAACTAAAATCACTAGCACTGTTCATATGGACACCAATACAAAGTGGCATTGTACTTCTTTTATCAAATTTGAGACCAGTTTTGATGTAATCTTTATCTAATTACAGATGGGAGATTATTAATAATTGGGAACCAATATCCCAAACAAATTATTTATTCGAACCGTGAGCGTTAGACCAACAATGGATACGTCCATGCTTCGGTTAAGCAATAAAGCGGCATCATTAATCATCCAAATAGAAAAGCAATATACGTGCTGCCATGCGACCCGTGTGTCGTGCGAGCAGGCGTGAGTTGACGGGACGCATATTCAAATGTACCATTCATTACATACAACAAGTCATCAACACACAACGACAACGAGGATACATGTTGGATTATAGATTATTTCCAACAAAACATTCTAGTAAATACTAAAGTTTTTCTCACACAACAAATAAAAAAGTGATGAAATGAACTTCAGCTCAACCTCCTCGGCGTTGGAAACACTTGCTTTTAACCATAACTGATTCTCTGGGAAGGGCCAGCTATTGTCAATCTCGAGACAAATGCAGGACTGATCATCCAGGCTGAAGCGGCCTATATCAGGACGCATATTGTGATAGACAGGGTAGGGAACCATAGCAATGTCCGAGGTATAGATACAGTTGCTTCTCATAAATGGTAGTAACATTGTGTAAACAGTAGCTGGATCGCCATTCACCATCATTCGATAGTTTTGTCCAAGGAAGAGCGAGTTTTCTCCAAGACAATCAATACTGAACCAGGGAGAAGGTGTTGGCGCTAGCTGATACGTCTCCAACGTATCTACTTTTCCTAATGCTTTTCCTCTTGTTTTGGACTCTAATTTGCATGATTTGAATGAAACTAACCCCGGACTGATGCTGTTTTCAGCAGAACTACCATGGTGTTGTTTTTGTGCAGAAATAAAAGTTCTCGGAATAGAATGAAACTTTGCGAGGATTTTTTATACAATAAAAGAGAATTTCTGGAGCCAAGAGCCACCGGAGGGGGGCACCTAGGTGGGCATAACCCACCAGGGCACGCTTGCCCTCCCAGGCGCGCCCAGGTGGGTTGTCCCCACCTGGTGGCCCCGCAGACCCTGAAACCGATGCTATAAAATCCTATTTTTCCAGAAAAAATCAGGGAGAAAGAATTATTGCGTTCCACGAGACGGAGCCGCCGTCACCTCCTGTTCTTCATCGGGAGGCCAGATCTAGAGTCCGTTTGGGGCTTCGGAGAGGGGGATCTTCGTTCTTCGTCATCACCAACCCTTCTCCATCGCCAATTCCATGATGCTCCCCACCGGGAGTGAGTAATTCCTTCGTAGGCTCGCTGGTCGGTGAGGAGTTGGATGAGATTCATCATGTAATCTAGTTAGTTTTGTTAGGGCTTGATCCCTAGTATCCACTATGTTCTGAGATTGATGTTGCTATGACTTTGCCATGCTTAATGCTTGTCACTTTGGGCCCCGGGTGCCATGAACTCAGATCTAAACCGTTCATGTTATCACCATTATATCCATGTTCTAGATCCGATCTTGCAAGTTATAGTCACCTACTACGAGTTATGATCCGGCAACCCCGGAGTGACAATAGTCGGGACCACTCCTGGTGATGACCGTAGTTTGAGGAGTTCATGTATTCACCGTGTGTTAATGCTTTGTTCCGGTTCTCTATTAAAAGGAGGCCTTAATATCCCTTAGTTTCCAATATGGACCCCGTTGCCACGGGAGGGTAGGACAAAAGATGTCATGCAAGTTCTTTCCATAAGCACGTATGGCTATTTACGAAATACATGCCTACATTATATTTATGAACTGGAGTTAGTGCCATATCGCCCTAGGTTATGACTGTCACATGATGAATATCATCCAACAAATTACCGATCCAATGCCTACGAATTTATCTTATATTGTTCTTACTAAGTTACCACTGTTATCGTCACTGTTACATTTGCTACAAAATTACCGCTATCACTATTACCGTTACCATTGTTGTTGTCACTATTATCAAAACTATCATATTACTTTGCTACTGATCACGTTGCTGCAGATAATTAATCTTCAGGTGTGGTTGAATTGACAACTCAGCTACTAATACTTGCAAATATTCTTTGGCTCCCCTTGTGTTGAATCTATAAATTTGGGTTGAATACTCTACCCTCGAAAACTGTTGCGATCCCCTATACTTGTGGGTTATCAAGACCTTTTTCTGGCGCCGTTGCCGGGGAGCATAGCTATATTTGTTGAGTCACTTGGCATTATTATCAATTTATCACTATGAAGAATCTGAAGGATGCTAAGACTAAGATTTATCCCTCTAAGACGAGGGGAGGTAAGGAACTGCCATCCAGTTCTGCTTTAGATTCACCTTCTGTTATATGTAAACTTGCAACACCACCACATGCTATTAATCCTGATATGTCGCATTTTATTAATGATGCTACTTCTACTCTGAATGATACTTATGATGATGCTAGTACCTTGCTTGATGATAATGATGTGCCACTTGGTGAATTTCTTGATGAACAAATTGCTACAGTAATACAACATGATGTTGTTGAATCTGATGATGAGCTTGAAACTGAAACTCCTGAAACACATGCTAGAACTAGCCTTCCTAGATATGAATTACCTAGGGTACAAGGTTATGTTATGAATGAGGAGACAACTAGAGATATTCTTGCTTGTAAGGATAGAGATGATCTAAAGAAATTATTATGCAAGTATAAAGAAAAATCTTTGAATGCTAGAATGCAATATGATCCTAAGTTTGCTACATCACCTATTTCTATTGATGATAAGGATTATGAATTCTCTGTCGACCCAGAGTTAATTACTTTGGTTGAATCTGATCCTTTCCATGGTTATGAAACTGAAACTGTGGTGGCACATCTTACTAAGTTGAATGACATAGCCACCCTTTTTACTCATGATGAGAAAACTCGTTTTTACTTTATTCTCAAATTATTTCCGTTCTCATTAAAGGGTGATGCTAAAGCTTGGTACAATACTCTTGCTCCTGGTTGTGTGCGTAGTCCCCATGATATGATTTATTACTTCTCTGAAAAATATTTTCCTGCTCATAAGAAACAAGCTGCCTTACAGGAAATATTTAACTTTGTGCAAACTAAAGAAGAGAGTCTCCCACAAGCTTGGGGAAGGCTTTGCCAATTACTTAATGCTTTGCTTGATCATCCTCTTAAGAAAAATGAAATACTTGACATCTTCTATAATGGACTAACCGATGCTTCTAGGGACTTCCTAGATAGTTGTGTTGGTTGTGTTTTCAGGGAACGATCTATTGGACAAGCTGAAGACTTATTGAATAACATATTGAAAAATTATGATGATTGGACTCTTCTTGAACCACTGCCTAAACCCACTCCAAAGAAGAGGGGTATATTATATCTTAGTCCTGAAGATATGCAAGAGGCAAAGAAATCTATGAAGGAAAAGGTATTAAAGCTGAGGATGTTAAAAATTTACCTCCTATTGAAGAAATACATGGGCTTAATGCACCACCACTGCCTAAGGTGGTAGAGGTAAATTCTCTAATGAAATTCAAAGATAATGACAATCCTCACACTATGCACCCTAGTCAATGCCTTTATGATTTTGAAAACTACATTAGAAAGCAAGATCCCTTCAATGCAAATGTTATGAAACAATTGAAATATAATTCTGATATGATTGCTCGCTTGAGTGAATTTTTATTTAGAATATCAAATGATGTTAGAGGTGTTGGAAAACATGCTTCTATGGTACAAACCCAGTTAGAACAAGTTGCTAAATCACAAAGAGAATTGCTTGATGAAATGAATAACAACATACATGACTTTGCTGTTAGAGTTGCAACTAGAGGAGGTAAAATGACTCAGTGAACCTGAAGTAGAAATGAATAACAACCACTTTATCCTGAGGGACACCCAAAAATAATTGAACAAGATTCACAAAGAAACAACACTACTACACCTAGTCCTTCTAAAAAGAAGAAGAAAAAGAAAAATGATAGGACTTTGCATGCTTCTAGTGAACCTGAAGTAGAAAAACCTCCTGATAATGAAAATGATGTTTCTATTTCTGATGCTGAAACTCAATCTGGTAATGAACATCCACCTAGTGATAATGAAAAAGATAATGTTGATGTTCATGAAGACACTCAACCAAACAATGAAAAAGAACCAGATAATGATGTTGATATAGAACCAGTTGTTGATCTTGATACCCCACAACCCAAGAATACACGATATGATAAAAGAGACTTTGTTGCTAGGAAACACGGTAAAGAAAGAGAACCGTGGGTTCAAAAACCTATGCCTTTTCCACCCAAGTCAACTAAAAAGAAAGCTGATGAAGAATTTGAACGCTTTGCTGAAATGCTGAGGCCAGTCTTTTTGCGTACTCGCTTGACTGATATCTTGAAAATGCCTCCTTATGCAAAGTACATGGAAGACATCATCACCAATAAGAGAAAAATACCGAAAGCTGAACTCTCCACTATGCTTGCTAATTATACTTTCAAAGATGGAGTACCTAAAAAATTTGGAGATCCGGGAATACCAACTATACCTTGCTCCATCAAAAAGAATTATGTGAAAATTGCTTTATGCGATTTAGGAGCTGGTGTTAGTGTTATGCCTTTTTCTTTATATAAAAGACTTGATTTGAATAAACGCACACCTACTAAAATATCTTTGCAAATGGCTGACAAATCAACTGCCATACCTATCGGTATTTGTGAGGATGTGCCCATTGTTGTTGCTAATGTTACTATTTTGACTGACTTTGTTGTACTTGAGATGCCCGAGGACGACAACATGTCGATTACCCTTGGTAGACCTTTCTTGAATACTGCAGGGGCTGTTATTGATTGCAATAAAAGCAAGGTCACTTTTCATATTAATGGTAATGAGCATACGGTGCACTTTCCGAAGAAACAAGTCCAAGTGAATGGTATTAATGTTATTGAAAAATCTCCGACAATCACTACTGGAAGTTTTCATCTACCTCTACCTACTGTTAAAAAGAAATATGAAATGCTTATTGTTGGGGACATTCATATCCCCGTTGAGATAACTTAGTGATTTACGAAAGTTCTTCGGTTTCATGCTAATCGAAAGTGGTTGTTAATAAGACTTGATCAACCTTATTAATGGATCATTTTTTAGAGGTATGAAGTTGATGAATTTAGTAAGCACTACCTTCTGGAGTGCGGCGATTTGGATCCCGGGCTCATCTGCACCCGCGCTCACAGAAAAAATCAAAAAAAATACTAGAAAAATTCAAAAAATTCCAAAAAAATTCGGGTGGTAGATAATTAGGTGCGTGAGGTGCGCTGCAAAAATCAACTCGTTTGGACATTTGAGCAAGTCTGTGCAAAAAAGACAAAATCGGGGTCTGTGAAAAAGTTTACTGTTCACAAACTGTTTTGACCTGATTTGTCTTTTTTGCACAGACTTGCTCAAATGTCCAAACGAGTTGATTTTTGCAGCGCACCTCACGCACCTAATTATCTACCACCCGAATTTTTTTGGAATTTTTTGAATTTTTCTAGTATTTTTTTGAATTTTTTGCTGAACAGGTGCATCTGAGCCCGGGCTGTGCCTTGAATTATCGCTACCTTCTGTCCCTATCTTTTGTTTTCTGTTTTTATTAGTTAAATAAAATAAAATGCCATGTTTTGTCTATTTTCTAAATATCCCGTGCAATAAAAAATGACCCAAAAATAAAAGTTATCAGAATGCTCTGAAAATTTAATATGATTTTTTTGAATATTTAAGAATTTCTGGTGCAAATAATATCAGAGGGAGGTGCACCAGGTGGGCACAACCCACCTGGGCGCGCCAGGACCCCCAGGCGCGCCCTGGTGGGTTGTGGTCCCCACGTGGGCCCCCTCACTTATCCCTTCACACTACATCATCACTTACCTCCAGAAAAAATTCTCCATTGCTCTCTCTCCCGTGTTCTTGCTCTCAAACCCGCGGATTTCGATCTCCTCGCTCGAAGCTCCGTTTCCGAAACTGTTTCAGGGGATTGTTCCTCGGTATGTGACTCCACCATTTGTCCAATTAGTTTTTGTTTTAGTGGTTTATATTTTGAATAATTAGCTACTCTTGGTGCTGCTGTAGATGAGCTTGCATGTTGAATTCTTAGAGTTCTAAGTAGTTTGAATGCTTGCTATGGCCTCTACGTATCCCTATGAGTAGTTGCTATCAATTGTATGAAGTTTTGTTGATAAATTTTTCTCACCTAATTTTTTTTTCAGAAAATTGTACGTGAACATGATGAACCTATTTGGAAGGAGTTCTTCGAGGAGGAGATCCTCGGGGGCATCTTCTAATGACAATTCCGCTCGCCAGTCTTATGTTGAACCAAGTGAAAGTTCCATTCGAGATGCAGCTACCAAAACATGCTTATGGCTTTGCGATGATTATATGGTGTGTGTGTGTGCATAAAGGAGGAATTTGAGCAATATGTTCACAATGCCGGTCTCGGTCCCTACATTGTAGATAAGTGCGGACAACACCACACTCTCACTGAATCATTTTTCAAAGGATTTAAATTCCATCCCCGTGAGTCTAGGGTGCCATTTAAACTTTATGAAAATGCATTTACCATTTCACTAGAGAGTTTTGCTCACCACTGCAAACTCCCGTTCTGGTTTCGCTTGATGAACCGCCAAGGGCTGAGTACCAATCATTCTTGACTAGTCTTTGCTATGGTGAGATGAGGGGAGTGACACAAGGTAGAATAAACAGCATTCATTTTCCCGCAATTCAGTACTTTGCATTATTTAATGGGAAATGTATAGTAGGCAAGCAAGACTGTAGTACACTCTATGCTCCAGACTTGAGCCTCATACGCACCGCTCTCACCGGTGAAAGGAGCTATAACCTTGGAGCGATTATTGCACGCAGACTGCAACATAACACTAATAGTGGCTATTTCTACGGTGGAATATACGCCACACGTTTAGCACGAGGGCTGGGTGTTTCACCTTTGACCCTATCCTACCCATGCAGTATTTAGACTTTGATGCTTTGAAAAGTCATAAGATCCTCACAGGAAAAATTCATAATTTCACTTACAATCTGTTGTTTAACCAAACATTTGTTGTGCACACATATTTGCCTGCGCCTGCTCTTTTTGACTATCACAGCAAAGGAAGATATTTTGTTTTTGAGAGCGAGGCCCGAGCTCACAACGCGACAATGGAGGCAGCATGGCAGGCCGAGGCATCCGCACTGAGAGCCTTCGTGAGCTACCACGCCTACTACTATCCAGGCTACTGATCGATTACCAAGTTAGGCCAAAAGCCTAAGCTTGGGGGAGTACGTGTTTCTCACCGACATTACATTCATGTTCTCACTTATCATTTCAGTTGTCGGTGCTCACACTTTTTCATTGTATTATCCATGCTTAAATTTATTTTCTTGCTTTCTTCTTGTGTGTTTGAAAAACCTTATAAAAACCAAAAAAATTAGTTGTAGTTAGTTTACTTTCTATGCATGCTTAGTTGTAATATTAAAAAGAAAACCCAAAAATATTTCCTTGTTCTTCTTTTGCTTGTTGGGAGCTTTCCCGTGTAAATAGTTTTTCTCGTCTTTGCTTTCCCTTTCATTTGCCTGTTTAAGAAAACCAAAAACTCCAAAAATATTTCAGTGTGTTTCTTTGAATTTCTTTTCTTTTTATTTGAGTTGTACCGAGGAGAAGACGACGATGAAAATGTTGAGTAGCTCTCTTATGAATAATTGTTGATCTAATAAAGAGCCCATTTTACCTTGTATTCTCCTGTTGAATAAAATGTTTGCAGAATCCAGCTTAGTCCACGGCACTCTTGCACTATTATTATTTTCATGTCGTTCGGTCGTGCAAGTGAAAGGAAATAATGACGATATTCGATGAACTGGCCGTGGCAGAGAGAAACTGGTATGAACTCGACTTGTTTTGTTTGTGTAAATATGTTTAACCTAGTATCCATGATTTAGCCCATTATGATTAAACATGTTTGCAATGACAATTAGAGATTATAGTTTATCATGCCATGCATAAGAATCTAGGAGTGGATAATGATTTAGCTTGAATATCAACGTTGCGTTAAAATTATTGTGATGTAGTATGATGATATGGTATCCTCCTTTGAATGTTCGAGTGGCTTGACTTGGCACATGTTCATGCATGTAGTTGAATCAAAACCAACATAGCCTCTATGATATTTATGTTCATGGTGTTCATATCCTACTCATGCTAGTGTCCAATGTTACTTATGCATAATGCATGTTCATGACCGTTGTTGCTCTCTAGCTGGCCGCTTCTCAACATAATTGCTAGCCTTCGCCTGTACTAAGTGGGAATTCTGCTTGTACATCAAAAACCTTGAACCCAAGTTATTTCAGATGAGTCCACCATACCTAGCTATATACGGTATTACCCTACCGTCCTAAGTAAATTTGCATGTGCCGCCTCTAAAAACTTCAAATAAATATCTTTTTGTGTGCCTGGATCGTTCATGGAACGACAGGAGGTGGTCGGTATCTTCCATGCTAAGCGGGTTATTCTTAGGTCGAGTGTTTATTCACTCGCCATCGCACGAGAAAAGGGCGGTAATAGGGATGCCCAGTCCCAAACTGCAAACGGAAAAAGCTTACAAATAATCAAACAAAAACTCCCAATGGAGTCAAAACCTTTACTTTTATTGCTTGGGAACCGCCACTAGCTTGCTTAGCTTGGAAGATATTGATAACTGATGGTTGTAAAGTAAATGAGAAGGGTGCATGTCTCAAAATATCATTTACCTCAGTTTTAAAAACTTGAGCTCTGGCACCTCTGCAAATCACTGCTTCCCTCTGCGAAGGGACTATCTATTTACTTTTATGTCGTGTCATCACCTTCTCAAATAAGCGCCAGAACCTAAGAGCACTGCTGTCATGCTTATGCATTGTGTGTAGCTAATGTTGGGTGCATCATGACTGGATCTTTTCTACCATGAATTACAATGTTTAGTCGCTGCTTGAACTTTGGAGGTGCTCTGCATTTATGTTCTGCGGTCTCAGAAAGGGCTAGCGAGATACCACTATTGTCATATTATATCATGGTTGTTTTGATAATGTGTTGTCGTTTGAGATATCTTATTATTGCTCGCTAGCTGATTATGTCATTGATATGAGTTAATATAATTTTTATGAGTTATTGTCGACATGGTTAGTATATTGGCTGAAAATCTGGGTGCTATTTAAGCTTATTTATGCAAACAAGAGCAAAAGAGTTTGTGAAAGTTTTTCTTTTTCACTTCCAGTTTATCAACTGAATTGCTTGAGGACAAGCAAAGGTTTAAGTTTGGGGGAGTTGATACGTCTCCAACGTATCTACTTTTCCTAACGCTTTTCCTCTTGTTTTGGACTCTAATTTGCATGATTTGAATGAAACTAACCCCGGACTGACGCTGTTTTCAGCAGAACTATCATGGTGTTGTTTTTGTGCAAAAATAAAAGTTCTTGGAATGGAACAAAACTTTGCGAGGATTTTTTATACAATAAAAGAGAATTTCTGGAGCCAAGAGCCACCGGAGGGGGCACCTGGGTGGGCACAACCCACCAGGGCGCGCCTGCCCTCCCAGGCGCGCCCAGGTGGGCTGTCCCTACCTGGTGGCCCCGCAGACCCTGAAACCAACGCTATAAAATCCTATTTTTCCAGAAAAAAATCAGGGAGAAAGAATTATCGCGTTCCATGAGACGGAGCCGCCGTCACCTCCTATTCTTCATCGGGAGGCCAGATCTCGAGTCCGTTTGGGGCTCCCGAGAGGGGGGGGGTCTTCGTTCTTCGTCATCACCAACCCTTCTCCATCGCCAATTCCATGATGCTCCCCACCGGGAGTGAGTAATTCCTTCATAGGCTCGCTGGTCACTGAGGAGTTGGATGAGATTCATCATGTAATCTAGTTAGTTTTGTTAGGGCTTGATCCCTAGTATCCACTATGTTCTGAGATTGATGTTGCTATGACTTTGCCATGCTTAATGCTTGTCACTTTGGGCCCGGGTGCCATGAACTCAGATCTGAACCGTTTATGTTATCACCATTATATCCATGTTCTAGATCCGATCTTGCAAGTTATATAGTCACCTACTACGAGTTATGATCTGGCAACCCCCGAGTGACAATAGTCGGGACCACTCTCGGTGATGTCCGTAGTTTGAGGAGTTCATGTATTCACCGTGTGTTAATGCTTTGTTCTGATTCTCTATTAAAAGGAGGCCTTAATATCCCTTAGTTTCCAATATGGACCCCGCTGCCATGGGAGGGTAGGACAGAAGATGTCATGCAAGTTCTTTCCATAAGCACGTATGACTATTTGTGGAATACATGCCTACATTATATTTATGAACTAGAGCTAGTGCCATATCGCCCTAGGTTATGACTGTCACATGATGAATATCATCCAACAAATTACCGATCCAATGTCTATGAATTTATCTTATATTGTTCTTGCTAAGTTACTACTGCTATCGTCACTGTTATATTTGCTACAAATTTACTGCTATCATTGTTACCGTTACCATTGCTGTTGTCACTATTATCAAAGCTATCACATTACTTTGCTACTGATCACGTTGCTACAGATAATTAATCTCCAGGTGTGGTTGAATTGACAACTCAGCTGCTAATACTTGCAAATATTCTTTGGCTCCCCTTGTGTCGAATCTATAAATTTGGGTTGAATACTCTACCCTCGAAAACGGTTGCGATCCCCTATACTTGTGGGTTATCACTAGCACACTAGTATCCATCCCGAATACCCTGCAATGGATGTTGGAATAGGTCCAGAGAGTGCGATCATGGGAGACAACACCTGCTTCGTTAGTAACATCAGCAGTGCCCTGTATAGATACAAGAAGAGATGATCCATCGAAGTAAGTTGCCAAGCGCCACTGAGTATATAGGTCCTGCTCGTTCTCATGCTCGTGATCATCACCATCATCATCTCCCCCTTGGTTATAAATTTTTTCAAGTATAGGTGGTCGAATGTTCACAGGACCTTGGAAACACAAGAAGGTTAATTAGTAAAGGGAAACTAGCTAACCCGCATGCATGTGGATAAAAAAATTATAATTACGGTGGAAGACAAACGTACCGAAACCATAAGGATTCCATGCAAAAATAGTGCCACGAGTGGTGGTAGCAAACACAAGACCCTCATATTGAATTGCATCACAGTACTCATCCGTGTACATTTGTTTTTTGAGCAATATCCATCGAGGCATGGAAGTAAGGACGGCAACAAGCTTGTCGAAGATAGCAACAACTTCATAGTTCTTGTAATCCCAAGGGCGGTTGGGAACTCGACAAATTGCTATCTTCCGTAGACGACAGTCACCATGATCGTATTTGAACATACGTAGATCATCTGTGTGCTGAACCTTAGGGCAGTCTGTGATTTTTGGTAGTGGAACCCGGTGACGAGTGTAAACATTCACAAGTTGTCGGTGGAAACGACACCTATGGAATCACTGGGATCCCTTCTACGGTTGGCGGGCGCGGGGTTGTGCAAAGAACGGGTCTGGTAGCCAGCACAAAGATCGTTTACCCAGGTTCGGGCCGCAAGGATGCGTAAAACCCTAGTCCTGCTTTGGTGTATATTTGAGTGTTCTTGAGCTTTTGAACTAGCTGTGGTGCGTTCGTAGTCCCAAAAGATCCGAATCCTTCTCTTGGACGCCTCGGGCCTCCTTTTATAGCCAAAAGGGGTTGCCACAGTGGCACACAGGAGGTGGAAAGGTATACAGTGTACAAGCTTATTGCCTGTCATTAAGGAACAAGACGCATTAAATGCACTCCTTAGGTGTCCCGTTGCTTTATTGGGGACGGCAACGGGGCCTGTCCTGTCCGTCGCCGCTTCGCCTTGCTCCAACACACGTCCAGGCCAATGAGGCATGCAGCGCCATGTAGGCTGGCAAGCTGCTGAGATGGCGTGGTGGTAGGGTGTTCACGAAGATCTGCATGCCACCACGCAGGTGTTTGCTGAGTTGGTCTTTAAGCCGCACATCGCCACGTAGGTGCCTGCCTAGCTGGTTGGGCTGGCAGCTGTATGAGAATGGTGGCGGAGTTTCGGCAGACGCGGGCCTGGCTACGGCCCCGCGGGTGTCCTCGGCAAGGGTCTTGCCGGGGCCCTGACAGGTGGGCTTGCCGTGGCGTCGCGGTTGTCCCCGGCAAGGATCTTTCCGGGGGTCTCGTGGATTTCCTCGACAGGGATCTTGCCGAGGATCGTCGTCTTCTGATCCTCATCTGATCTTGTGTGTTTATGATCTTGACAAAGATCTGCATGCCACCATGGAGGTGCCTCCCGAGCCTTCATTCCACTGTGGTTGACGGTGTTGGAACCCTTGGGCTCAAGGGTGGCGCGCCCTACTGGTGTTGGGCAAGTTGCCCTGGCAAGGCTCTTGCCGGGGCTGTGGAGGCCGCCCCAGTAAGGGTCTTGCCGGGGGAGTCCCCCCCGCCCTCTCGCTCTCTGTGTCTCTGTCCTTGGCGTTGCTTTGCCTGCCTTGTGCTTTTGGCTTCCTTCCTCTGCCCTGCTTAGTGTGGTCGTGGGCACGGCTCTGACTGCCCGTGCACAAGTAAAGGGGTAAAAAAGGAGAGCCTCTACTTTTGTACACTGACAGGAGCCCCCGGGCCTGGGCCACACATAAGCGCAACACGTTGTTGGGCTAGGCCCAGAACGGTGCGCGGGCAGGCGGGGTGGAGTTTTACTATGGTAATTCCCTCGCCCGTCATGCTTCCCCACGACCCGCATTTAATGCACGACGTGGAGGGTCGTGCATGATGTGGGGGCCATGCGTGGGGCGGTTCCTGCCCTCGTGTGTCACATCGTGGTAAAGAGGCGGGTCGCGCCTTCCCCATAAAAAGAGGAAAATGCAGGGGCGTGATACGTCTCCAACGTATCTATAATTTTTTATTGTTCCATGCTATTATATATATTCTGTTTTGGATGTTTAATGGGCTTATTTATACACTTTTATATTATTTTTGGGACTAACCTATTAACCGGAGTTCCAGCCCAAATTGCTGTTTTTTTGCCTATTTCATTGTTTTGCAGAAAAAGAATATCAAACGGAGTCCAAACGGAATGAAACCTTCGGGAGCGTGATTTTTGGAACAAACGTGATCCAGATGACCTGGAGTGGACGTCAAGCAACCAACGAGGAAGCCATGAGGCAGGGGGGCGCGCCCTCCACCCTCGTGGGCCCTCGTGGCTCCACCGACC
This sequence comes from Triticum aestivum, assembly GCF_018294505.1. Lineage (NCBI taxonomy): Eukaryota > Viridiplantae > Streptophyta > Magnoliopsida > Poales > Poaceae > Triticum > Triticum aestivum. Next base: position 502,137,164 of record NC_057814.1, read on the forward strand.
TACTTCTTCCTCCTATATATACCTACGTACCCCCAAACCATCGAGGAGCACCACGAAAACCTAGTTCCACCGCTGCAACCTTCTGTACCCATGAGATCCCATCTTGGGGCCTTTTCCGGAGCTCCGCCGGAGGGGGCATTGATCACGGAGGGCTTCTACATCAACACCATAGCCTCTCCAATGATGTGTGAGTAGTTTACCTCAGACCTTCGGGTCCATAGTTATTAGCTAGATGGCTTCTTCGCTCTCTTTGGATCTCAATACAAATTTCTCCTCGATTCTCCTGGAGATCTATTCGATGTAATCTTCTTTTGCGGTGTGTTTGTCGAGATCCGATGAATTGTGGGTTTATGATCAAGATTATCTATGAACAATATTTGAATCTTCTCCGAATTCTTTTATGTATGATTGGTTATCTTTGCAAGTCTCTTCGAATTATCAGTTTGGTTTGGCCTACTAGATTGATCTTTCTTGCAACGGGAGAAGTGCTTAGCTTTGGGTTCAATCTTGCGGTGCTCGATCCCAGTGACAGTAGGGGAAACGACACGTATTGTATTGTTGCCATCGAGGATAAAAAGATGGGGTTTATATCATATTGCATGAGTTTATTCCTCTACATCATGTCATCTTGCTTAAAGCGTTACTCCGTTCTTATGAACTTAATACTCTAGATGCATGCTGGATAGCGGTCGATGTGTGGAGTAGTAGTAGTAGATGCAGGCAGGAGTCGGTCTACTTGTCACGGACGTGATGCCTATATACATGATCATACCTAGATATTCTCATAACTATGCTCAATTCTATCAATTGCTCGACAGTAATTTGTTCACCCACCGTAATACTTATGCTACCTTGAGAGAAGCCACTAGCGAAACCTATGGCCCCCGGGTCTATTTTCCATCATATTAATCTCCCGTCAACAAGCTATTTTTATCTTTGTTTATTTTGCAATCTTTACTTTTTATCCTTATCATAAAAATACCAAAATATTATCTTATCATCTCTATCAGATCTCACTTTTGCAAGTGGCCGTGAAGGGATTGACAACACCTTTATCGCGTTGGTTGCAAGGTTCTTATTTGTTTGTGTAGGTACGAGGGACTTGAGCGTGGCCTCCTACTGGATTGATACCTTGGTTCTCAAAAACTGAGGGAAATACTTATGCTACTTTGCTGCATCACCCTTTCCTCTTCAAGGGAAAACCAACGCAGTGCTCAAGAGGTAGCAAGAATGATTTCTGGCGCCGTTGCCAGGGAGTTTACGCACAAGTCAAGACATACCAAGTACCCATCACAAACTCTTATCCCTCACATTACATTATTTGCCATTTGCCTCTCGTTTTCCTCTCCCCCACTTCACCCTTGCTGTTTTATTTGCCCTCTTTTCCGTTCGCCTCTTTTTCGCTTGCTTGTTGTTTGCTTGTGTGTTGGATTGCTTGCTTGTCACGATGCCTCAAGATAATACTAAATTGTGTGACTTTGCCAATACCAACAACAATGATTTTCTTAGCACCCCGATTGCTCCTCTTACCGATGCTGAATCTTGTGAAATTAATGCTGCTTTGTTGAATCTTGTCATGAAAGATCAATTCGCCGGACTTCCTAGTGAAGATGCTGCTACCCATCTAAATAGCTTTGTTGATTTGTGTGACATGCAAAAGAAGAAAGATGTGGACAATGATATTGTTAAATTGAAGCTATTTTTGTTTTCTCTTAGAGATCGCGCTAAAACTTGGTTTTCGTCTTTGCCTAAAAATAGTATTGATTCTTGGAATAAGTGCAAAGATGCTTTTATCTCTAAGTATTTCCCTCCCGCTAAGATCATCTCTCTTAGAAACGATATTATGAATTTTAAGCAACTTGATCATGAACATGTTGCACAAGCTTGGGAGAGGATGAAATTAATGATATGTAATTGCCCTACTCATGGTTTGAACTTGTGGATGATTATACAAAATTTTTATGCCTTATTGAATTTTGCTTCTAGAAATCTTTTAGATTCGGCTGCGAGAGGCACTTTTATGGAAATCACTTTAGGAAAAGCTACTAAACTCCTAGATAATATTATGGTTAATTATTCTCAATGGCAAACTGAAAGATCTACTAGTAAAAAGGTGCATGCGATAGAAGAAATTAATGTTTTGAGTGGAAAGATGGATGACCTTATGAAATTGTTTGCTAATAAGAGTGTTTCTGCTGATCCTAACGATATGCCTTTGTCTACTTTGATTGAGAATAATAATGAATCTATGGATGTGGATTTTGTTGGTAGGAATAATTTTGGTAACAACGCGTATAGAGGAAACTTTAATCATAGGCCGTTCCCTAGTAATTCCTCTAATAATTATGGTAATTCCTACAACAATTCTTATGGAAATTTTAATAAGATGCCCTCTGAATTTGAGACTAGTGTTAAAGAGTTTATGAATTCACAAAAGAATTTCAATGCTTTGCTTGAAGAAAAATTGCTTAAAGTTGACGAATTGGCTAGGAACGTGGATAGAATTTCTCTTGATGTTGATTCTTTAAATCTTAGATCTATTCCACCTAAGCATGATATCAATGAGTCTCTCAAAGCCATGAGAATTTCCATTGACGAGTGCAAAGAAAGAACCGCTAGGATGCGTGCTAAGAAAGATTGCTTTGTGAAAGCGTGTTCTTCTAGTTTTCATGATAATAAGGATGAAGATCTAAAAGTTATTGATGTGTCCCCTATTAAATCTTTGTTTTGAAATATGAATCTTTATAATGATGGGACTAGAGATGAGTCAACTTTAGTTAGAAGGCGTCCCACAATTTCGGAGTTTTTAGATCTTGATGAAAAAATTGATAAAAGTGGGATTGAAGAGGTTAAAACTTTAGATAGCAATGAACCCACTATTTTGGATTTCAAGGAATTTAATTATGATAATTGCTCTTTGATAGATTGTATTTCCTTGTTGCAATCAGTGCTAAATTATCCTCATGCTTATAGTCAAAATAAAGCCTTTACTAAACATATCGTTGATGCTTTGATGCAATCTTATGAAGAAAAACTTGAGTTGGAAGTTTCTATCCCTAGATAACTTTATGATGAATGAGAACCTACAATTAAAATTAAAATTAAAGATCATGAGTGCTATGCTTTGTGTGATTTGGGTGCTAGTGTTTCCACGATTCCAAAAACTTTATGTGATTTGTTAGGTTTCCGTGATTTTGATGATTGTTCTTTAAACTTGAATCTTGCGGATTCCACCATTAACAAACCTATGGGAAGAATTAATGATGTTCTTATTGTTGCAAATAGGAATTATGTGCCCGTAGATTTTATTGTTCTTGATATAGATGGCAATCCTTCATGTCCTATTATTCTTGATAGACCTTTCCTTAGAACGATTGGTTCAATCATTGATATGAAGGAAGGGAATATTAGATTCCAATTTCCGTTAAGGAAAGGCATGGAACACTTCCCTAGAAAGAAAATTAAATTACCATATGAATCTATTATGAGAGCCACCTATGGATTGCCTACCAAAGATGGCAATACCTAGATTTACCCTCGCTTTTATGCCTAGCTAGGGGCGTTAAACGATAGCGCTTGTTGGGAGGCAACCCAATTTTATTTTAGTTTCTTTGATTTTTTGGTTCTCTTTAGTAATAAATCTTTGATCTAGCCTCTGGTTATATGTTTTTTTATGTTTTAATTAGTGTTTGTGCCAAGTTAAACCTATAGGATCTTCTTGGATGATAGTTATTTGATCTTGCTGAAAATTCCAGAAACTTTCTGTTCACGAAATAAATTGTTTAAAATCACCAGAACGTGATAAAATACTTATTCCAATTGCAGTACATCAATAAACAAATTATCTAGGTCGTCCTATTTTGGTAGATTTTTCTGAGTTCCAGAAGTTTGCGTTAGTTACAGATTACTACAGACTGTTCTGTTTTTGACAGATTCTGTTTTTCTTGTGTTGTTTGCTTATTTTGATGAATCTATGGCTAGTAAAAGAGTTTATAAACCATAGAGAAGTTGGAATACAGTAGGTTTAACACCAATATAAATAAAGAATGGGTTCACAACAGTACCTAAGTGGTGATTTATTTTCTTATACTAACGGAGCTTACAAGTTTTCTGTTGAGTTTTGTGTTGTGAAGTTTTCAAGTTTTGGCTAAAGATTCGATGGACTATGGAATAAGGAGTGGAAAGAGCCTAAGCTTGGGGATGCCCAAGGCACCCCAAGGCAATATTCAAGGACAACCAAGAGCCTAATCTTGGGGATGCCCCGGATGGCATCCCCTCTTTCGTCTTCGTTCATCGGTAACTTTACTTGGAGCTATATTTTTATTCACCACATGATATGTGTTTTGCTTGGAGTGTCTTGTATGATTTGAGTCTTTGCTTTCTAGTTTACCACAATCATCCTTGCTGTACACACCTTTTGAGAGAGACACACATGATTCGGAATTTGTTAGAATACTCTATGTGCTTCACTTATATCTTTTGAGCTATATAGTTTTTGCTCTAGTGCTTCACTTATACTTTTTAGAGCACGCTGGTGGTTTTATTTTATAGAAATTATTGATCTCTCATGATTCACTTATATTATTTTGAGAGTCTTAAACAGCATGGTAATTTTCTTTAATCGTGAAATTAATCTTCCATATTGAGTTCATTGAATATCATGAGAAGTTTGATACTTGATAAGTGTTTTGAGATATAAAGGTGGTAATATTAGAGTGTGCTAGTTGAGTAATTGTGAAATTGAGAAATACTTGTGTTAAGGTTGGCAAGTCCCGTAGCATGCACGTATGGTAAAAGTTGTGTGACAATTTTGACACATAAGGTGTTCTTTTATTGCTTTCCTTATGAGTGGCGGTCGGGGACGAGCGATGGTCTTTTCCTACCAATCTATCCCTCTAGGGGCATGCGTAGTAGTACTTTGCTTCGAGGGCTAATAAACTTTTGCAATAAGTATATGAGTTCTTTATGACTAATGTGAGTCCATGGATTATACGCACTCTCAACCTTCCACAATTTTCTAGCCTCTACGGTACCGTGCATTGCCCTTTCTCGCCTTGAGAGTTGGTGCAAACTTCGCCGGTGCATCCAAACCCCGTGATATGATATGCTCTATCACACATAAACCTCCTTATATCTTCCTCAAAACAGCCACCATACCTACCTATTATGGCATTTTCATAGCCATTCCGAGATATATTGCCATGCAACTTTCCACCGTTTCGTTTATTATGACACGCTCCATCATTGTCATATTGCTTTGCATGATCATGTGGTTGACATCGTATTTGTGGCAAAGCCACCATTCATATTTTTTCATACATGTCGCTCTTGATTCATTGCATATCCCGGTACACCGCCGGCGGCATTCACATAGAGTCATATTTTGTTCTAAGTATTGAGTTGTAATTCTTGAGTTGTAAGTAATAAAAGTGTGATGATCATCATTATTAGAGCATTGTCCCATGTGAGGAAAGGATGATGGAGACTATGATTCCCCCATAAGTCGGCATGAGATTCCGGACTAAAAAAAAAGAGGCCAAAAAAAGAGAAGGCCCAACAAAAAAAAGAGAAAAAAGGAAAAAAAGAGAAAGAAGAAAAAATGAATGAGAGAAAAAAAGAGAAGGGACAATGTTACTATCCTTTTTCCACACTTGTGCTTCAAAGTAGCACCGTGATCTTCATGATAGAGAGTCTCCTATGTTGTCACTTTCATATACTAGTGGGAATTTTTCGTTATAGAACTTGGCTTGTATATTCCAAGGATGGGCTTCCTCAAAATGCCCTAGGTCTTCGTGAGCAAGCAAGTTGGATGCACACCCACTTAGTTTCTTTTTGTTAAGCTTTCATACATTTATCACTACAGGAATCAGCTACTTTGCCGTCTGCCACGGCAGACGGCAAAGGCAAGGATGGCGGGCGACAAAGGCCTTTGCCATCTGCCGCGGACGGCAAAAGGCTCCGGCAAAGTAGGCATCAGCAAAGAGCTTCTTTGCCGTCTGCTTTTTGAAGCGGACGGCAAAGAAAGCCGACGGCAATAAATTCGCTGTTAGTCCGTTAGGTGGCTAACGACAGTCTTTGCCGTCCGTGGCTGACGGCAAAGAGCATCAAGCCTTTGCCGTCTGCCACTGTAGGCAAACTGACCAAATGGGCCAGCTGCCAGGAAGCACAGGTGGTTGCCACGTGGCTTCTTTGCCATCCGCGGCGGACGGCAAAGAGCCCGTTGCCGTCGGTGGCGGATGGCAAAGAGCCTGCATTGCCTCTTTTTTTTCCTGTTTTTTCTTAGACCCAACCATTTTCACAGCAAATAGATGATACATATATATTTTTCACATGGCAAGTTCACAGCAAACATATGAGATATCCAACACATATAATTTCATCATACATGCATAGTTCCATCAACCATACATAGCAAGTTCCACATACATGCATCCAACCATACATATTACAATAGTGTCATCCTACCATACATGCATAGTTCATCGATACAAAAGAAACATAGTTCATCCAAACAAGCACTCCATCTATGCAAGCTTCCGTGAAGCGAATGAATTCTGCAAAATGGGAAATAAGAAAGTTAGAAGAAGAAGATTAGAAGAAGAAGAAGAAAATGAAGAAGAAGAAGAAGAATATATGACATTTATGAGCTAATTTAGGTGAAATTGATCGTTTGTGAGCTAACCTAGGTGAAATGGATCGTTTATGAGCTAATCTAGGTAAAATGGGTCATTTTAGAGCTAACTTGGGTAAAATGCATCATTTTGGAGCTAACCTAGGTAAGATGGGTCATTTTGGAGCTAACCTAGGTAAAATGGGTCATTTTAGAGCTAACATAGGTAAAATGGATCATTTTGGAGCTAGTCTAGGTAAAATGGGTCGTTTTAGAGCTAACTTCGGTAAAATGGATCATTTATGAGCTAACTAAGGTAAAATGGGTCATTTTAGAGCTAACTTAGGTAAAATGGATTGTTTATGAGCTAACTAAGCTAATTATGCCATTTTTGACATAAGTAAGCTAAGTACATGTCATTATTGAGCAAACCTAGTTAACTAAGCATATTAGAGCTAACTTAGGTCATTTTGGAGGAAACAAAGCTAAGTATAGATCGTTTTAGAGCAAACTTAGGTAAAATGGATGGTTTTGGAGGTCAGTAAGCTTATTAAGTCATTTTGGAGGAAAAGAAGCTAACTCTAGGTCATTGTGGTAAGCATATTGGAGGAAATAAGGCTAAGTCTAGGTCTTTATGCATTTGTTAAGCAAAACACTAGAGAAACTTACCATGATCATGGAGGGGCCTCGGAGCGCTCCCGACCAGCGCCCACCATCTTTCAACACCTGCCATGACAAAGAGTAAACAAAATTAGTACAACATAAAAAAATACCGACATGAATAATAATATGTATATCACTTAAGTGTATCATCATCAAGTACAACATAAAAAAATTATATACCGGACACTACTAATAATCTCGATCACTATCATCAATAAATGCATAATCATCATCGTCACTATAATCAATGACGGACTCATAGGGTTCAGTGGCATCAACATATGGAAGGCCACCTTGACGTAATCGGACAAGTATTGACAGGTCATCCGTAGCAGTAACCTCTTCTTGTTCCGGCTCTTCTTGTTCCTCCTCTAGGTTGATGTCGGATTCACTGTCGCTGTCTACTTCAATGTTTTGGGGTGAAGTATAGCCGTTCTTGAAATGCTTTTTGGAAAGACGTGTCTCTTGGAAGAATTCTCCTTCATATGTGTCTGGGTTAGTGTGAGGTTCATAATCCTCTTCCTTTGGGGGAGATAGTCTAGCACGTGGCGGCACTTCATAAACGACATCCCAACCTTTCAGATTTGGATTAGTTTGGCAGGCCCACGGTAGATAGAATACTTGGGTCGCTTGTTGAGCCGTAATATAGACATCAGGAACATCTAAATGGGTGCTTTGTTTGATTTCAACTAGCCCTATATGTTCATGAGTCCTTCTAGTCTCCTTCGGCTGAAACCAATAACATTTGAAGAGTACGACATTCGGTGGGTTGTCACCATAGAATATAAGTTCATAAATTGCTTCAACTCTCCCATAATACTCGGTACCTCCTTCGCCGATAGCAGATACACAACAATTTGTAGACTTTCGGTCGGCCATAGATAGCTCTTTGCCATAGGTACGAAAGCGATACCCGTTGATGTCGTATTTGTCAAATGAACGGACCTTATAGTCAAAACCATTAGCGACTTGTCTCAATTCGGCGTCCATAGACTCTGAATTAGCCTACAAGTTTAATACGAAAGGATTGTTGCATTAGGCAGAAATTAGCGAATGTAATGAAATGGTCTAATAGAAATTACCGTTTGTTTGAACCAAGAGATGAAACCGGGATAGCCGCCTCCTTGCTTTGCGAGAAGCTCATACTCTTCGACGGAATCCTTTTGGATTACCGCTCCATACGAGAATATGGCGACGTATCGACTGTATGAAATATCCAGGAATAAGAGCAGTTCAAAGGAAATAGAAGTTGCGAAACAATGTACCGAGAACTTACTCGATGTACGGCCGCACTTCTGTCAGGTTGTTGAAGATATACAACGTAATGGTCCGCCATTCTTCGTTATCCAAAGATACTGGTTTCGAACCACTGGCTGGTGCGAGATTCCCTTTGAATAGGCTGAGGTTGGATCCACCCTTTTGAGGTTCGTCAGCATTGTACCGAGGCTTCGGATTATGCAAATGACGATTTTTGGCTTCGTAGTGTGCTGTCACGAAGTTTGCCGCCTCCTCAGTGATGAATGCCTCAGCCATCGATGCTTCAATTCTACGTTTATTTTTACATTTTTGTCGAAGCGTCTTCTGCATCCTCTCAGTTGGGTAGCACCAACGATTTTGCACGGGCCCCCCAATCTTGCCTCGGTCGGGAGATGCAAAATCAAATGCTGCATTGGATTAAAGAAGCCCGGTGGAAAGATCTTCTCTAACTTGCAGATCAACTCCGGCGCCAACTCTTCCATTTCTTCTAGCACGCCAAGCGATAGTTCTTTCGCACAAAGAACACGGAAGAAATAGCTGAGTTCTGCCAGTACTAGCCATTCATCCTCAGGGATGAAGCCACGCAACATCACCGGCATTACCCGCTCAATCCATATGTGCCAATCATGACTCTTGAGACCAAATATCTTCAATTTATCAAGACTCGCTCCCCTCTTTAGATTCGCTGCATACCCATCGGGGAACATCAACTGCTTCACCCACAAGATAATTTCCCTCATAGCTGGCCTTCCAAGATTGAACCATGGCTTTGGCTTCGTCCAATTCTGCTTTCCTTTCGGTTCTTTCATGTTTTGTAACGGCCTATCACATAGCGCCTCCAGATCGACTCTAGCCTTAGTATTATCCATTGACTTCCCATCTATGCCGAACAATGTACCAAAAAGTGCCTCGGCGATATTCTTCTCAGTGTGCATCACGTCGATGTTGTGTGGGCAAAGGAGGTCTTTGAAGTAAGGCAGATCCCATAAGCATGTCTTGTGAGTCCATGCGTGCTTAGAATTATACCCCTTGAAGTACCCTGGACGCTCTGGATCTGGCTCGAGAGCGTTTAACTGATCCAGGGTCTGTTGGCCTGTCAACGCAGGTGGTGCAGAGTTTTTGACAACTCTACCTCTGATGAAGTTCTTCTTGTCTTTCCTGAACTTATGGCGAGGATCCAAGAACTGTCTATGCATGTCGAAGCAAGAAAACTTGCGACCGGCCTGAAGCCAACGAAACTCAAGAGCTCCCTTGCATCTGGGGCACGGGAATCTTCCATGCACACACCAGCCAACGAATAGCGCATACGCCGGCAAGTCATGCGTCGAGTACATGTACCAGACACGCATTATGAAGTTCCGTTTGCTATAGGCGTCGTATGTCTTGAACCCATTATCCCAGGCTTCTTGCAATTCGTCCTTAAGCGGCTGCATGTACACATTCATATTTTTCCCTGGATAGTTGGGCCCTGGAATTATCAACGTCAGGAAAATGTTCTTTCTTTGCATAATCTGTCTGGGGGGGGGGAGATTGAGTGGAAAGACAAATACGGGCCAACAACTGTATTGGGCTGCCGTCAGACCAAACACACCGAACCCATCCGTGCTGATGCCGACTCGAGGATGCCTCGGATCTGCCGCTTTGTCAGCATGTAATTCATCAAACTTTTTCCACGCAACACCATCCGATGTGTGTACGATCATCAGATTCCCATCTGCATCTAGTTCGGTTCTTTTGCCCGTTTTGTGCCATGTCATCTGTCTAGCCGTCTCTTCGACCATGAAAAGACGTTGAAGTCTTGGTACGATTGGCATATACCGAAGAACACTAACGAGGATTTTGGTCTGTGTTTTCTCACGCATACCGTTGTCTACCACAACATACCTGGAAGACTTGCAAATGGGACAATAGTTCAAGTTCGCACAGTCAAGCCTAAATAAGACACATCCTTTCTCACAGGCATGTATCTTCTCATAGGGCATCTTCAGTGCACGGAGGATTTTGTCCGACTAGTACAGGTTTGCAGGCATTACATGGCCTTTGGGTAGAAAGCGTCCAAATACTGTCATCATTGCGTCGTAGCATTCTCTGCCCAAGTTGAACTGAGCCTTCAGAGCCATTACTTGTGAGATGGCATCCAACTGACAAAGCTCAGTGTGCTCGTGGAGCGGACGTTTTGAAGACTCCAACATTTCATTGAAGGCCTTTGCAGATTCCTCCATCTCCTCGTCCGAATCCCGAGCATCATCGAAGTCTTGCACCATGTTTTCCATCCCGGTACCATGTTCGTCGGTGCGACGACGATCCACCTCAGCTCGGTCACGTTGGGCAGACTCACCATGATATGTCCACACTATATAATCGGGCGTAAAACCACTCTTCTGCAGGTGTTTGCCCATTTCAGCCTCTGTCCTCTTTTCCCAATTGCCGCACCGTAAACAGGGGCACCAGGTTTTCCTCTGGCCATTTGCAAATGCGGCTTGCACAAACCCTTGGTTTTTGTGAACCATTCAATGCTCCATTTGTTCTGACCAGTGTGACCAGTGTACATCCACGCACGATCACTCATCTTGACTTTCAGAGCTACTGGACACACAACAAATATATATATATATATATATATATATAATTCACCATGTATATATTCATCAGTTGATCTACTTTGTCAATTTTATTATGTCCATGCAACCTACACTCTAATAGGTAATGATAGGTCCTAATCCCACCCGAGTATGTGTAGATTGGGTTCATTTTCCCATGCTATGCTCCGGATCCGGCGCAAAATTTCGGCAGCACCTCCCCGCAGTTCTCCTCATACACGTCTCTGCAATAAACAGAGAGGATGTGTACCCGGAGAACAACAGGGGAGGCACTGACGAAATTTATGCGTCGGATCCGGAGCAAAGCATATGGGAAAACGAACCCAATCTACACATACTCGGGCTGTCCATGGATAGCGTTGGACAATTCAAAAGAATCACGGTTATAAATATGCAAATGCATGCATATTTATAACTATAACGCTTTCGAACGGGAGACAAATATTGGTTACGCATACTGATGATTGACACCTATAGCTAGCAAGTTTCATCGGCACGAACACCGGAACAGAGCAAATGAAGGGGGAGGAGGAGATGTCATTTGAGCTCACCAACGAACGCAGGGACGGAGCTCGTCGAATGCATGGGGAGGTCGTCAAACACCACACCCTCGCAGCGACGAAACAACTGCACATTTGAATCCACCCGATAAACACAAATATGTATGATGTTTTGCATAACAAAATCGAAAAATATACGACCTAACTCATAATTCACAAATATATGACCCCGCTGGCCTCTGGAAGGCCAAAGAACACCTTCTACATATTCTTCTTTTCTTCTTCTTCTTCTTCTTCTTCTTCTTCTTCTTCTTCTTCTCCCCTCCTCTTCTTCTCCTACACTTTCTTCTTCTTCTCCCCTCCTCTTCTTCTCCTACACTTTCTTCTTCTTCTTCTTCTTCTTCTTCTTCTTCTTCTTCTTCTTCTTCTTCTTCTTCTTCTTCTTCTTCTTCTTCTTCTTCTGCCCTCCTCTTCTTCTCCTA